>NC_091133.1:93768205-93900705 GCF_040183065.1 Periplaneta americana
TAATAAATTCTTGAAACCAGATGTGCATTATTTGCTTCCCGCGTTTACTTGTAATGTTGTTGACAATATTGTTGCATTTACTCTGCACGTTAAAAATGTGGAACCAGATTCTATTGAACATTGTTTTTTGAGTGAAGATCTGTGTGGTGTTCATCTTTGTTTTACGTCAATAGGAGCAGGTTTCTTTCCAATTCATTACGCTTTCTGTCTCAAACTCCCATCTGGTGTGTCCATATCTCAAGATACGTTCTGTGCCGAAGCATGGGATAACAATGTTATAGTACAAATGCAATTGAAGTCCTGTGTTACAAATGTGATGGAATATTATGTCGGAATTGATGAACATTCAGTGGTGAAGTATGATCTTCCAGAGCCTGCAGCCATTAGTAGAAAGTTGGAGCAATTGGAGGTTAGTAGCCTACCTACAGTTGTTTTGTTGACCAAGTTTAGAATCTAGAACCATATCTTTGATACGAAGTAAGTAGTTGCAATTTGCATATAGGGTACCGGTACTTAGAGAAGTTGGTATTTATTTACTATAGCGTTACCATGTTAAGGTGTTTAATAGATTACTATATGTCTGGTTTCTCTGACCGTAATGTCTTATTTTGGGAACATACATATCCATTCAAATAAAACCACGCTTCATCAGAAAAAAATATATAAATTTCGGGTTGATTTCTCCAGAATGTACCCTCTGTAAAATTCAATTACAAAACTCCAACCTTTTATTGAGGTCTTGCTCCCTTAATTGTTGGCCTACTGGAATTTTGTAAGGCTTTAATTTAAGTAATTTTACTGCTCTGTGAGCAGATGATTTACTTATATTGTTTCCTGCACCAAACGCTTAAGAGATTTTTGCGGTGTGTGTTCTAATCTCTGTCCAGTCTCAATAATTTTTCTTCTGTGAGAATGTGTCTTCTCTTGCGTCTTTAACAATCATTTATTGAACCTATTTCTTTCAATTTTTTAGCTAGGTTTTTTTTTTTTTTATTGTTTTTTTACTCAAGATATGGGTCTGTTTGGAAATTTCTATCGGAACTTGCATCGTGTTTTTGCACAAGATTTTCTGTATTTTATGTAAGTAGGCTATTGTAAATAGGCCTATACACTAGGTATAATGGGTAAACTTACTTTTTGTTTCCCTAAAGTTTTCAGCACTTACTCATAGAGAGATCAGCTGTTAATGTATGTTTTTCAAGGAGCTATTGTTGAAGAAATATTTTTAGAGCCTGCACTGTTAATCCCACAGCTCCAGGATCAAGAAACTTTTTTACTTTGTACTGTATTCTTTCTGCCACTTATTTTAAGTAGATTGGATTAATAACAATTAACAATCTTACAGTTCAAGTGAATATTTTGACTTAGAAATGTCACAGTTGTTTTGAAACTGGAAAAATGAAGGACATTAACTCATCTGTAACATCCATGACAAAATGTGTGTAACATTCGTGACATAGAAGAAACAGCTATAAAATATTTACCGATTATGTTTTTGTGAACTAGGCTATTTGGATGCCATGAGATGTGCATAGCTTTCACATATGGAGACTATGAGAATGAATCTCTTTTTGCTTGAGGCCAAGACCTGTGTTTTACAATTTTTGTTATTAAGGTGTAGAGTGAGTTCACAAATCTTGTAACTTCCGTGATGGAACCTTTTCTTTATTTTCATGTAATAATAAGAAATTTTATTCAAACAACTTTTTTTCTGTAAAATGTTGCTCATCTTCTAAATCTATTCTAATAATAAAAGTAGGCAAAATTCATTTCATTTTCAATATACTTTTAGAGTTTGAAAATAGTAAAAATATAACATCTGTGACAATTGGAATGGGTGATTTGGGCTACTCACCATTTGATTAGACCTACTCTGTTCGATTTTTCTTCTCCGTCTACAACTTTAATGAAAATAATTCCTTGTCTGTCTTCAAAATGTTGTAGCCAACTGTAGCTTACTTTGAAGTTCGAATCACCAAGTTCTCTGGCAAAATTAAACACTATTTGACACATAACATTGTAGTCTGTTGCAGGAATGATTATTGCCCTCCTATCATTAAACCACGTGAAGGTAGCGTTGTTAATGTCTTCTGTTGCTGCAGTTTTTATATGCTTATAGTCTGTATTAATTTTACACTTGTGACACTGTCATCTATTTCCTTGTGTATTGCATAGACTACAGTGGACTATAGTGGACTTTATGTTGTCAGCAAACAGCTGGATACATTAAGAAGATTGATTTATGAATATTGCGAGTGTTGACTGGGCAAATACATACTTTTTAGCACTTCAGTCTACTTCAATTCCATACCTGAATCATTAAATTGAGCTAATTTAGTCTCCAAACTGATTTGTTTTCGTGTTATACCTGCCAGTATTAACGAACTAACATTCAATCCCTGGTTCCACGAACTACCATGAGCCCCAGTGGGAGAGCCCATGGTACATAGCACTACCACCAGCAACTAATGACCACATACCATAGAGTCCAAATTCAGTGGTTGCCTGCAGCCAACTCTACATCGGACGCAAGCCCCGAAATATGGGGGAGAAATGGAGATGATTACGAAAGTGAGAAAGTTTAATTATGATGCAGAAATGAGTGTGAGGTCAAACATAGGAAGTTATTCAGTTGGTTGAGGGATAAACCTCAGAGAAAACCCCATCCAGGTAACTTGTCCCAACCAGGATTTAAACTTGGGCCTGCTCATTTCATGGTCAGACATGCTAACCATTACTCCACAGCAGCGGGCATGATCTGTGGTTAGTCTTCACCACTCGAGACATGAGACACATGATATCTGTTAAAGGCACTGCTTTTTTAATCTCGTGGTTGTGCCTCGAAAAATTTACAAAAACCAAAACATTTCAGGATAAGCAGAAAAAAAATTACAAATTTCGAAAGTAGTTAAAGAAAGTAGGTTTTATTTTTTACATTGTACAAGTGAAATCATTGAGAATTCAATACTGGATTATAAGAGACGATTCCCAACAGCTTTCTGATTTTTTTTCATCACATAACTAATTTTTTTACTAAAATGTTACAAAGTAGTTTTTTCGTTGCAGTGGTTTTTCATGGCGCAACCCTATCTCTGGTATTATTATTGTGAAAATCTTGTAAGTTATTGCTTCAAACATTACGACATAAATCAGTGATGTCAAAGCAAGCACATTTTTCTGACCTTGACGTCATGCGCAGGCAGCAAGTGCTAAGTATGGAAAGAGGAAGGGTTGTGCATATGAATAAGCAACCTGTTGGATTAAGAAAACAGTGGTACACAAACTTCAAACGGAACGTGAAATTTTATGTCGTTATTTTTATATGGCTTCTTTCTGTTTAATATTATCTATATTGTCTGTAAAACAAAAGTACTAACACTGATTTCTTAATATTACACTTGTGTTTTAAATCTTAATAACATAATAGAGAGTTAAGAAGGAATATTCACTTAAATTCCATAGTAGTATAATATTATACTGTATTAAGTGGATGAAACACATAATTCATAAAGAAAGTGATATTCCAAAGAAAGAGATTGAGTATGACATGATAAGTTGGAATTTATATTGATGGTATCTTTAGCCTTACAAAAGTAATCAATAAACTAATCAAAATAGTATTACAGTACAAAGCAAAGTTACCTAGGTAGCCTACTGTATCTGTTTTAAGTGTAACTAATATTACATAACAAAACTCTTATCGCATTATGCTTTTAAGGTGATATTTGTGAGCAACTTCCTATCATCAGAATATTAAATTATTTTCTCGAAATCTGCTGAAGCTATAGAGCTGACAATTTTACAACTCATGGGCACGTGTCTTTTGCTTATGATGTAACAGTAGTTGCTTTGTTAATTCATTTCCTTACAAACACTTTCCATGCGAATATTTTCAAAATTTTCAATACACTATCTTCAGTAATATGTATATACGGTATATTAGATTTACGAAAACATTCTGTAAGGCTACTAAATAAATAGGCCTATACCTGAAAATTTCATTTTTCTATACGAAAAGTTGAGAAAATATTTCTTTTGAATAAAAAAATCAAACTGGTGAAAAATGACCATTAAAATTAAAACTTACATTCTTATAATGCACTTATACTTCTCAGGCAAATCTAAAAATTAACATAGATACAGTTTTAATAAGTTCTCTTCCCTTTATCTATTGAATCAGTGCTGACCATCGCTGAATATAGCTCGACCAAGTGGCATATACCACCTCTTTCATCTGTCTCTTTCCTTTCCGCTGTAAAGCGCTCAGGCTCTCCTGGGCTCTAAAGCGTGCGCTTGTTCCTATGGGCATCAATTGACATGCCAAACATAAATGAGCATTCTGTAAAAAGTATGCAACAGTGATTTTTTAATAGGCTAGATTTTAAAGCAGTGACCTGATGCATAAAAATACTTCGTAGGCCTATGTAAACTTTGTATTTGGTTAGCCTATTTCATATTTTATCTGTGTGAGATTTATTGAAATGCAAAATACTTCTTTCATGGAAGAAGACTGTCGTTATTGCCACCACTGCCAGCACCACAATCATTATCATATCATATTTTGGTTCCATTTTAAAACCATTCTGCTCACTAAATAACATCTTTTCAATTCTCCTGAGATCACACACATCTCATCTTTTTTTTTTTTTCATCCAAGGAAGGCTCAAAGGCAAGTACCACAGCCTTAGGCTTATTGTGCAACCTCCCTCCCTTCTGACTGCTCATCAAGCACATGTGGTGTGTGGTGCCATTGATTCAGTGATGACAACCAGGTCTGACGGAGTTGGCGTGAACAGGAACACCCATCCGCCTCCCTGTAATGTTCCTCTGCGGCCTCCTCAGATCGATGGCATCTGTTTGCAATTCACATAGATGAATTTGCTGCATTCTTAACCATAGGGAAATGCTGCCATCAATTTCACGACTCACCAAGGTGCCATCTATTCGAGGGAGCTGCAGCTCCCACAGACATGCCATCTGTAGGTGGATCCTGGAACCACGTCCGCCATGTCCTTCTGTTCAACCTGTAACTATTGAAGATGATTAATGAAATGATGCTAATGAAGGCGAAATGAGTCCGAGATCCAATGCCGAAGTTACTCAGAAATTCTGCTTCAAGTGGTTGAAAGAAAACTTCGGAAAAAACTTCAACTAAGTAACTTGTCTCAACCAGGGTTTGAACCCAGACCCGCTCGTTTCACGGTCAGGAAGGCGAACCGTTACTCCACAGTGGTGGACTCGTCATTCTCTTAGTATTGCAAAACAGTGTTAGGTATTCGGATTTCTGCCATCCTTGGAATATGTTTGTACTACTGTTGTTTCCTTTGCTATATTTAATGAAACCATCTTTAATTTCTTCTTCTGAAGAAGGTAATAAGTTAATATAATGATTTATTTACAGATTGAAGCAAGTGATGATAATAAGAAGACTGATCTTAAGGTGGAAGTAACCAAATGTACAGAAAGTGAACTGGTTGTTGAGATTTGTTCTGACAAACACAAAAAGCAAGATGAAATTGATGAAGATGATGATGTTTATTTTGACGATGATACTGCTGCTGTTTCAAATGTTCTGCCAAATCAGCGATGCGGAAATGCTGAACCGGAGTCACAGTTGCAGGATAGTAAGAATGCTCTGCAGAACTGTAGGACTATGTCTGAGTCTAGTGGAGATGAATTGGTAAGTATTAAAAATACAAAGTTATTTCAATATAACATGTTCTGCGTCAGGCTCATGTCAGTAGATTCACTGACATGTAAAAGAACTCCTGTGGGACAAAATTCCGGCGGCACTGCTGTAACCTCTGCAGTTGTGAGCGTCGTTAAATAAACCATAATTTAATTTTTTTTGTTTTAATTAGACTTTGGTATGAGCCATTACCCTATACATTCGAGATACAGTGTAGCAAAACAAAAATCATTCAAGGTCACTGGAAGAGTCCAAATGCATTGCGAGGGGTTAGGTCGTGTTTTAGTTTGTAAAAGGTGTGTGCATACAAAAATTTCAAGACAAAATTTAAGTAAATGGCAGTTTTATTGATAAAAGTTTGGGGCCTCTAGCGAGGGGAATCACACTGTATAATGTTTCTTCCATAAGGAGAGAAAGTATAATTCATCTCTGTGGCATTAATTATTTTAGTTTGTAAGATAATACAGACAAGTATGAAAAGTAGTGAACAAATGCATTATGCCAGTGTGCTAAATTGTTATAAGAATCTGGGAGAACAATAATGTCTTCATTCCAGTGGCGGCTCGTGATAAAATATTATGTGTGTTCACAATTTTGTGTTCCAAAATCAAAGCGAATTTGAAATCGTACGTTTTTAGCCTAATATTAAATGTCATGATTCCAATGTTTCACTGTCGAAAAAACCGTATATAAATTCAAAACAACATATAATAATAATAATAATAATAATAATAATAATAATCATGATGATGACGATGATGATGATGATGAAACCTAGTCTTTTTATTTCCAATTTTTCCTGGAAAGTCAGTTTACCCAGTTCTTTACTCTTCAAAATTACTTGAACAGAGTTCATTGTTTACGTTTGTTAAAAATTAATACATAAAACAATTTACAAAAGCATGTGTTCAGTAATATACAGTATTTTAATTCACAACACACTGATACACTATAGCCTATACCAGTACTGTAATCCCATTCGCATAGATTGATTACTATAAATACATGCCAGTAAATATTATTCTTAAATAATATACACCACCATACAGATATTTAAATTCATACCACCATCACATTCAGCCAGCACGTCTTTGAAAGCCAAATATGCTATATGCCGACACTGAAGTATAGTAATTCACAAACTACACTCTCGTAGCAGCACTGTACACACAGCCACATAAAGTAAATGTTCTGACAGTGAGATGCTGACACCTGCAGGCTAAAATACAGACTTATTAAATTTTCTCCTCGAGATATAGCACGTAAACGATAGGCATCGATGCACCTGACATCTGTAGGGTAGATTCACTGTTCACTTAATGCTTTGTGCTCTTGATGAGTCATAAGCGGCCAGCGAAAGACAATTTTCTCCCGCGCATGCGTGAAATTTCTGTAACCTTCTTGAAAAGAGCACGGCTTGTACGTGAACGGATGTTGCCAAGTTTACATAAGAAGTTTATGCAAGATGCGGGAAGTTTAAAATACTCGATCCTGATATTATACATCCCCACTACGCCAATATGGTATTAAATAATAAAACTAGTCGTGCATTAATGGAAACAAGGTGTTCACGTGCTCTTGTGCTCTTATTGACGCACCGCCACTGCTTCATTGTTCTAGATATTTTATTTATATTAATGTAATGCTTTAACTTTTACTGTTGACACATTTAAACACAAAAATTGAAACTCATGCCACAGTTTTAATCCATACAGATAGTTATTTTGTATTGAATTGAAATGAAAAACATCATATCAAGCAGATTGGCTCAGTGGTAAGACATGAATTCGCATTTGGAACGTATCAGGTCCATTTCCTGGAGTTGACCAATCTGATGAAAATTTTTATTCGTTACCTCTCCCAGTATAAAAAAATAACTAGTGGACTAGCTAGCCTATTTAAAAGGAAATTCCAGATTGTTTCCCATGTCCGTTATAGACATAGAGATACAGATACAATTTCACAAGACCTGATGGATATGTCTCAGATATGGTCAGTAGTCGGTGGACTGGCAAATAGATGGAAATAAATATACCATTCTCAATCCCAGCAGACAGTCGCAGTATGAGATCATTTTAATAGGTACCGAAAATAATGTTATTTGGTTTTTCAGAGTTTCAGTCCTACCAAGAAAGGAATTTTGAAAAATAATGGTCGAGTATGCCGAAGCCTGTCAGAATCAAGTGTGGATGATTATGCATGGTCATCTTCCTTGGATATGGTAACTCAGTCAGGCTCAGAATCGTGCATTCCTGAAGAAACTACTGAAGAGGAGAGAGAAAATAAGAAGACTGTGCGTTTCAATGATGTTGTGTCGCAACAGACATACAGGTATGTGAGGAAGGTGGAGATTTACATCATGTAAAGGGCTAACTGTTGCAATTGTGTTTAATAAATTAAGGGCCCTGCCATTGAAAAAAAAAATGCATATTTATTCTTGGAGTTCATGAAAACAATTGAAGTCTCTTAAATGTCTATCATTTTGGTTTGTTATTTCCTCTATATTATTCCTCTGGACGTATGGTCTATTTTTCTTTCTTTCCGTGCATTCATATCTCCACCAATCACTAGATAATCGTTTTGTTTCTTTAATTAAGATATTTTGTATATGTTATATAATTTTTCTACTATCTCTATATATATTTCAATATTCCATATGAGTAGTAAAATTTCACTTCTAAAAGAATGTTCTTCCCATCATGTTTACTGCTGTGTGGTAAGACTGCTTGCCTGCTTTGAATTTGTTTTATCTACAACAGCTGCTCAGTGTACAACAACAAGGCTATGACTCTTATCGTTGCGACCTTGGAAGGCAGTATTTTATAGCATACCGCAAACAGTACATTACGAAGTAATTATCAGTCACTGAGTTCAGAAGTTTTTATAGTTTTCACAATAGTTTTCATTTCTCGTATCTATAGAGCTGTTGTAACACATATTTGTACTGTACTTTTTTTTTCTTTTTTTTTTTTTTACAGTTTCAGTTATTTTCAATAGTTTTCAATATTGAAACGTACTGTAAAGTATAATCATCCTATACTGTAGCATCATGGTCTAAGACATCATGCCTGGAAAATGAATGCTGGCTCAATTTCTCTTGGAGAAAGAGATTTTCCTTGAAATTTTTGCCAGTGTGTGGGATCTGTGCCCACTTTTCATTGTGTTCTATTTGGGTAGTGAAATTTGGTTCTGCAAACTAGTTATAATGGCTGGAGAGATCACTGTATTAACTACCTGACATCTTTATACTGGTTGGATGATCATTCACTTCTGCTGAGGCAGTTGGCCTTGGCTCCCTATGGGCTGTTGCACTCACGATTATTAATTTTTTTTTTTAAATTAGAAATTAGTATACTCACTACAGAGTTGCTACAATGTCTTCATCTACAACTCTAATATACCCTCGTGTAAAATAAGATTCTCTGTATTGGATATACAATAAATAAGTTGTTGTTGTTTTCTAATGCCAGGCATTTGACAATAAAGTCATTTGACCTCTTGCACTCCAATATTTTTCAAAGATATTATCATGGCCAGCCACTGAAGCACAGATTTTGAGGTGTTCCGAATCCATTTCTTGGTTTGAGTTGCACAATGGGCAGTTAGGGGACTGATATATTCCAATTCTATGCAGGTGTTTGGCCAAACAATCATGATCTGTTGCCAATCTAAATGCAGCTACAGACGATTTTCGTGGTAAATCGGGAATTAACTGTGGATTAAGATGCAGAGAGCTCCATTTTTTCCCTTTTGATTGTGTTATCAAATTTTGTTTGTTGAAGTCTAAGTATGTAGATTTAATAAATATTTTCACAGAGTAATACGTAGATTTAGTAACAGTAAATAAATAAATAAATAAATAAATTAAGGAAGGAAGGAATGAACAAAAATGTACGAATAGACTGAATGTAAATGAACAAATGAATTGAATGAATATAAAGAAATAAATGAATAAATCAATGAAATTAAATAAATAAATGGATAAATCAATGAAATTAAATAAATAAATGAAGAAATCAGTGAATATAAATAAATCATTGAATATGAATAAATCAGTTAATATAAATAAATTAATTAATCAGTGGATCAATGAATGAATCGAATGAATGAAGTATAATCTAGTATTACCAGTCCTGCAGAGAAGCTCGGTTACATACTTTGTGGATGGCTTTCCAGAGTATTCTGGAATTTAATCGTATATTCCAGCATGCCAGCATTCTTTACTTCCTTCAGTATAATAACAAACAGATTTTTAGTTGTAAACTTTTTTTTTTTCGTAAGTTCTCCATTTTTCTTTCTTCTTTCATTTTTTTTTTCGTCATTAGTCCCCCCCCCTCTCTGTTCCCCCTGATAACGTCCTTGTATGTGGCAGTTAACATTGTTAACAATATAGTGTGTGTATATTATTTTCATACTGTTAACAGTCTTAATCATAAGTTACATGTCAGCATGCAGTTTGGAAGATTCATGTTGCAGTCCAAGTGACACATTTATGTACAGTTAGAATTGTGAATCATGCTTGGAAAACCCTCCCAGCAGACATCACATCCACTCTAGTATACTTGGTGGCATTCTTAGCTTTCAATGCCCATAACTCTTATGTCTAATAGTACTTACTTACTTACTTACAAATGGCTTTTAAGGAACCCGAAGGTTCATTGCCGCCCTCACATAAGCCCGCCAGCGGTCCCTATCCTGTGCAAGATTAATCCAGTCTCTATCATCATACCCCACCTCCCTCAAATCCATTTTAATATTATCCTCCCATCTACGTCTCGGCCTCCCTAAAGGTCTTTTTCCCTCTGGTCTCCCAACTAACACTCTATATGCATTTCTGGATTCGCCCATACGTGCTACATGCCCTGCCCATCTCAAACATCTGGATTTCAAGTTCCTAATTATGTCAGGTGAAGAATACAATGCGTGCAGTTCTGTGTTGTGTAACTTTCTCCATTCTCCTGTAACTTCATCCCGCTTAGCCCCAAATATTTTCCTAAGCACCTTATTCTCAAACACCCTTAACCTATGTTCCTCTCTCAGAGTGAGAGTCCAAGTTTCACAGCCATATAGAACAATATGTCTAATAGTGCCTATTATATCCACCAAAACTAGAGAATTTGTTATAACACAAGATTCTGCCTTATATTCTATCTTGAACAAATTTTACTGTAGATATAATTTGGGAAGAATGTATTTTGGGGGTGTATCTATTAATTAAACTAAATTTCACAATAAATTGTTGTATAATGAGAGAGTATTATGCTTATATTTGAGTGTAATATCATACATTTTCATAAAATCTAAAATCCATATACATTTCAGGACTAATTCGAGCATTTTGGGTCAGCGCAAAAAGAATCAGCGAAAAACTAGAAACAAGAAACGTTGCCAAGAAAGACGCGCAAGTGAGAGTGAAAATTCTGAAGGAGAAGCAGAAAGGGAACGGGAGAGAGAAAGAAAGGCTGATATTGAGAAAATTAGCGAAGCTGCTGTGGATGATAACTCCGTCACTGAAGATGAAACTCAGAAGGATGATTCCATTCCAGCCGTCCAAGAAAATAGTAACGGGTCAACAGGAGATGAGATGCAAGAGCTCAATGGCAGGGATCAGGCAACTGCGAAACATTCGCCCAACAAAGGAAAGAGAAAAAACCGGAAAGGATTGGGAGCAATTCAGGCAGGAGTAACACCAGTTCCACAGGTGGAATTTGGAAGTGATTTAATATTTGATCTTGATATGTGAAAGTATTATTAAATCCGTACTCGAGTATGTGATGTATTCTGTCTTTAGTACAGTACCTCTTTTGTTGTTGATTGTATTTGATGAATTTTCAGTTCGTGATTAATGGCTTTAATTAGAAATGTTTAGTGGTTAGTCTTGGTATTATGTGACTACTCTCCCTTGGTGAATGTTTTCATTTTATAATAAGACTGCAAGGGATGAAGGTATATGTACTATATTTTGAATTCTCTTTTTACTAGAAGTACAACGCTTACATTTCTAGTAACTCAGGCAGTAGACTGTCAACGAGCACTTAGGTGTAAGTACAATATGCACTTGGAGTAATTTTTCCCACCTTCTTGTATGTGATAAGCACACAAAACCTTCACCTCAAGTACAGTTTAAATAGTACAAAATATCTTTCACTAAGATAATTTTTACACATTGCGTGACATTAGTGTTGTAATATTACACTTTAAAAAAAATCTTCATTTTTATTATTATGTTTTAATTTTATTTTTGGCATTACATATGAATTTGAATAAATAATGATGCCATTGCTTATTAAAATTTCGCCAGTCATATTTATGTAAAATTCAAAGTATTTGAATAAAATTAATTTAAACTTCAGTTATGTGAAAGAATATTAAAGGGCATTCAAAGATAACTTCAAGAAGAATGATCTTTTATTTTAATGTGAAACATTAATTTTATTACAATTTAAATGTATTCTTTCAAAGATACAACAATTACAATTATTGATAAAAGTTACATCACTCATGCACATTGCTGGTGAGTACATTGTTAAATTAGATATTTCACTTTAATCAGATAGTGCTAATGATCACGTGTTTGTCACAGGAACATCAATAAAGGCTATTTGGTAACATATTTTCTTGTGTGGTTGGAATTATTTACGATCTTACAGTAGCTAAAATTATAAATGCTTTAAATCAATGTCGGTGAACTGTTTCACTTACAAGCAATTTTGAGTAATTAATTTTTATGATTTTTCTCTGAAATGAATAGAATTATGCATTTTTATTATTTATTGGTTTTCCCATTATCATGTTGTTTGAATTTACTTAATAATTTTTTCCGATTTATTTAGTGTATAAGAAAGCGAAGAGACAAATCTTCATGAATTTATCTTACAGCAAACTTGCATAACATTTTCATGATAAACTTGCGATTATTCTTGAAATAATAGTTGAAACAAGTTGCATTCGTATTTCTGGATGAGGAAGAATAATATGAAAAGCAGAATACTGTACATTTGTGTATGTTTAGATACGTTGCATACATTCTCCTAAACATCAAAATCCAATGAACTGTGTCGTTCAGATGACACATACGTTCTCATATATTTTATACTATAAACGAAATAATTTTCTTACATACAAATATACACATCAATGGCCTAAATCTAATACCATGTATGTTATTTTCCCAAAATTTTCAGGAGAGACATAAAACTGTTTAATATTTATACATTCTATCTGTTTGAACCACTGAAAAGCACAATAATCAGTAAGAATGTATTGTAATGTAATGTACTCTTACTGATTATTGTGGTTTTCAGTGGTTCATATAGATAGATTGTATAAATAATAAACACTTTTATGTCTCGCCTGAAAATTTTGGAAAAATCATATACTTCGTATTATATCTAGGCCATTGATATGTCAACTTATTCATGATCATATTCTGATCCCGTTTTGTTCACTAACTCACAAAATTTCCATCGCAGTTTCTCTCTGCTTTAGAAAGACAGTTCAGATGAATTTGCAACCTGATGATTGGATTTTACAAGAATTTGGCTAAGACTCATTCCACTCTGTTCCTGTTTCACAACATTTTCTAGTGACCTTTCATGAAACAAAATATTTGTAACTGAACATACAAAGTCTCACAACTTGCGTATATCAATGTGTAAAAGTTTATGACATAGCATGTTGGAAGTAAATGTTATTAATGAAATGGATGAAATTACTGTACTCAGAATTGACTGGCAAATTAACATAATCCATTCTGTGGTATAGGCCTATATTGTATAATTATACTTCTAATTTCTTTGAGTTACTTTGCCTTTGATAATTACTATTTTATTATTATAATTTCATACCTTCAACTAATAAAACAGCATTGAAAATAATTCTGTGGTGTTCGGGTAAAGGGAGACAAGTCATTTTTTGTGCAGATGGAATTTTGTTCCCCAGATGAACACACAAGTTAAATTATATAAGTGAGTGTGCAAAAATGAAATGAATACTAGCAGTTGATGTGTTTTATTTGCGTAGAAAATTATTTGCAATAAGGATTTCAAGTTTAATTTTCATTTATCGTTTAATTTTCATTTATCTCCAAACTCATTTTTATGACTTATCTCCCTTTACCCAAACAACACAGAATTAACGAAAGTAATATATGATTTTCGATTTACGACAGTATTTTACTGGGTATGCGAAATGGAAAGGCAGGAAGAGAAACAGCATGCTAGAAATCACTTTTTTTTCGGTACCGGTACAGATGCTGAAAACTTGTATTTCTGTGATATTTTTAAATTTTATTTTCTGTAGCATCACAATTTCTGTATATTGCAGACACACTTACTCACTCACTCACAACTGCGAACAAAACCAAAACATGTCAATAGTTGTACCCTCTGACCAATCACTCCTTTCCATCCCTTCCTTTTTTACATTTAGCTGAATAATAAGAAAAAATCAAATACGAGCACATGTATGAAAAAAATCAGATAGCACGTGTATGATACACACTGAATAATCACAAGTTTACTTTATATACGATTGATTACAGTACTGAATTCAGTTTTACAGTACAGCTTAAGATATCTTATTTGTATACTACGTATAACTGGAATGCAGTTATTTTTGGATTAGACTTCAATTTTTATATTTCATCATGTAATTATAAAGCACATTATTTACCAATATATTAATATATAACTGATGCTGTGAGCTTAGAATTATTAACTTAAGCATAATACCATATGCAATATTGGTGACATGAAATATTAATCTCTTATTGATTGATATGAATATTATGTTATGTTTGTAGAAATGAAGTACTGTATTCTATTTTTTTCCATTCAAAATGTGCATTGATTGAAATATTCTAAGACACAGCTGGAGAGATCGAAGTATTTTCATAAGCATTATATTGACATTGGGTTGCAATTGTGACAAACACAATGAACACATTTAAACCTAGATTTACAGTGTTCATTATTAACATAGGAAGATAACTTTTAGTCTTTGAATAGAATTATTCTAAAATTGTACATTATCCATAGAGGAGCCATGCAGTAATTATGGTTCTTTAAATATTACTACATATATACTGATAATTCATTTTGTGTAAAGCATGAAATAATTATATTATCTAATGAAATAAAGAACTTTAATATTTTTAGCATACTTGAAATGGGCAGAATTGCATTAAAAATAATATACACAATGTGACAGATGTTCTGCATTTGTTTTAAGTTTACATATAATAAACAACATCAGGTCCGAATAATTTCAAGGGAAAAATTGTTCCGGGGCCAGGTATCGATCCCGGGACCTCTGGTCGAACGTACCAGCGCTCTTACCAACTGAGCTACCCGGGAACTCCACCCGACACCGTCTCAACTTTTCCCTTTATATCCACACAACTCGCGTGGGCTGACGAAACGCCAGAGACCCACATCGAGTACACACAATCTCTGTGTGGCTTGGAATTGTGGTTTTCTGTCAACGTACACAGTGACGTATATATTATGCAAATCTAGTCTTTCAGGTGAAGCTCCCTGTAAAGCAGATTTGAATAATTTCAAGGGAAATCTGCTTTACAGGGAGCTTCACCTGAAAGACTAGATTTGCATAATATATACGTCACTGTATACGTTAACAGAAAACCACAATTCCAAGCCACACAGAGATTGTGTGCACTCGATGTGGGTCTCTGGTGTTTCGTCAGCCCACACGAGTTGTGGGGATATAAAGGGAAAAGTTGGGACGGTGTTGGGTGGAGTTCCCGGGTAGCTCAGTTGGTAAGAGCGCTGGTACGTTCAACCAGAGGTCCTGGGATCGATACCTGGCCCCGGAACAATTTTTCCCTTGAAATTATTCAAATCTGCTTTACAGGGAGCTTCACCTGAAAGACTAGATTTGCAACATCAGGTCCATTTCCTTATTATTTTGTGTTCCCATAAATAACAAATTTTCAATTATACAACATTTTTAAGTAATATGATGTATCACTAAACTGTCATGTTTGAACACAGTGTATGTTTAGCATGCATATACAGTACATTCTCAGGTTGTAACTTAATATGTCAATTATGTGAAATCTACTTCAGGGATGGATGCAAAGACAGTAAAATTTGTTCTTATAAATATATGTCCGGTTTCGATTTGTTTGTGAGTTAAAACTAGTTTTGTTTTCTTTTCTCAGAAGGTGCTCAAAACAACCATCTTGCATGTTCATGTATGCCTGTCATTTGTATTCTTATTCTTCTGAAACATTCAGGTATTTAAGGTTTCTGAGAATCTTGCTGAAATTAAAAACTTCATTTTGAAAGTAATTTATTTTGGAGTCAAACATTAGAAGAAAGTTGATAATTTCATCTTCTTTCACAAACTACAGTATTAAACTTTCCATACTTAATGTTACATTTCTTTGTGTAACTATACATACATCAAACCTGTAGTCTATCTCTTGCAAATCTCTATAATGACATTTTAACTGCATCACAAATTCTTTGCTGTTTATTTTTTTACTCTGGATAATCTGCATAATCCAGAGGAAGTTAGCAAGGGAATTAAATAATGTGAATGAAACAGCCAGGAAAGTCACAAACGATGTTAAAGAACCAATCATGTTGAAGGATAACGGTTTTGTGATTTCCGAATTTTGTAAACTCATCCAGGAATGCATTTTCTTGTAAATGGCTATAGACTTCATCTGTTAATGCACACAACACAGTCATTTACTTTGTACTAGCCGTACCCGTGCGCTCCGCTGCACCTGTTAGAAATAAATATAAAGTAATTACATAATTAAAATAGGACGTTTGATCCAGGGAACATTCGTGTTTGATAGAAGGCTAAATCGTTTAATATGTTACTTAATTTAAATTGTATTTAAATAATTAAAATGCGGTCATTTTGGTCCAGAGAGCAATCATTTGGTGCAATGACAGTTCCTTTAACATGTTTCTTAATTGTTATTATATGCAACCATAGTTTAATGAAGATTGACATATCATTTAGTTTTAATGTGTATACTTTATATTACTTGCTATATGTATCAGAAGTTACTGTAATAACATTGTAGAATTATGTCCATCTAGAGAAACTACACTTTCCAATAGTGAAATAATAATAATTAAACAATTAATTAGCTTCCGATATTACTTCATACAAACACAGAAACATTCTCTTAGGCTATGTTTAATGGCTTTCGATTGTTGTTGTCCAAAGCCTCTTATAGACGAAGTCATTTGTTTTTATTTCAGTACAGCGCCTTAGATGGCGTTGTTATTGTAATTTTAAAACTCATTTATCTCATTAAATATCAGTCCTATCAAAATTTTGTATAGAATAAAACTTATCGGAAATTATTTTTAAAGAAACTTTTGTTATATAATATTTTTCATGAAAATCAATAATAAGCGAGATATTTCGGTTTATTTAATTCAGGCCACCTTATAACCCCCCTTTTAAATAAAGTATTTTGAATGCCATATAGCCTAAAATCTAAGTTACAACGAAATTAATTTATATTCCAGTTTTCATATAAATCGGTTCAGCCATTATCGCATGAAAAGGTAACAAACATTCAGACAGAAACAAAAATTTCAAAAAAGCGATTTTCGGTTTCAGGATGGTTAATTATACATGTTAACATTAATTATTTTTGGAAAATCGAAAATTACCAGAAAAATTTCGGCTACAGATTTATTATTAGTATAGATTAACACTATTAACTGATGTTAATAGTGCCAAACCTCCCGTATTTCGCAGGATCACCCGTATTTGCCCCTCATTTTTAACAGTCTCCTGGCTCTCATATTTTCCTTTTATTCATTTTTTTTCCATTATTTTTGCATAATGTAAAAAATCTTTATTCCAAACATTTGATTTTCTCGTAAATGATGATTTATATTATGAATTTTGTTGTTCAAGAGACGCTTTAAAGTGTGCAGTCTTTGTAGAAGGTATGCTTGCTAGAAATTGCTTTTATTGGTCACCCATTTAAAATCAACCATGTTATTGTTATAAATTTGGAAAACTGGCGAGTTTTGTTCTAATCATACTAAGTAGTAATGACCATACAAAGAAGGTGTTTCTTCTGATGGACAATAATGGACAGATGTTGAAAACAGGAGCTGCAAATTGCAGTCCACTTCACATACAATGTTTTGGGGACTTATTAAACGACTTTGACTCTTGAGCCTTACCATGCAGACATTTAGACAACAAAATCTCATCAGCGAGATCTATATACCGTACATAAATTTAATTGCTTCATGTACAGCAGGTACTAGGGAAACTATTATATGAGACAAAATCTGTCTCAAAATACTCTTAATTATAAATTAGTTACATATTATCTGGATTAATTGCTTACTTACAAATGGCTTTTGAAGAACCTGGAGGTTCATTGCCATTCTCAAATAAGCCCACCATCGGTTCCTATCCTGAGAAAGATTAATCCAGCCCTAGCATCATATCCCACCTCCCTCAAATTCATTTTAATATTATTCATTCATCTAAGTCTTTGCCTCCCAAAGATATTCTTCCCTCAGGTCTTCCAACCAACACACTATAAGCATTTCTGGAATCACCCATACGTGCTTCATCTCAAACGTTCGGATTTAATATTCCTAATTATGTTAGGTGAAAAATACAATGCGTGCAGTTCTGCATTGTGTAACTTTCTCCATTCTCCTGTAACTTCTTCCCTCTTAGTCCCAAATATTTTATTAAGCACCTTTTCTCGAACACCCTTAACCTCTGTTTCTCTCTCAAAGTGAGAGTCCAAGTTTCAAAATCATACAGAACAATCGGTAATATAACTTTTATAAATTTTAACTTTCAGTTTTTTGAAAGCAGACTATATGACAAAAGCTTCTCAACCGAATAATAGCAGACATTTCCCATATTTATTCTGCGTTTAATTTCCTCTCGAGTGTCATTTATATTTGTTACTGTTGCTTCAAGGTATTTGAATTTTTCCACTTTTTCAAAGGATAAATTTCCAATTTTTATATTTCCATTTCGTACAGTGTTCTGGTCACGAAACATAATCATATACTTTGTCTTTTCTGGATGTACTTTCAAACCTTTCTCATTATTTGCTTCAAGTAAAATTCCCGTTTTTTCCTTAATAGTTTGTGAATTTTATCCTAACATATTGATGTCATCCGCATAGACAAGCAGTTGATGTAACCCGTTCAATTCCAAACCCTCTCTGTTATCCTGGACTTTCCTAATGGCATATTCTAGAGCAAAGTTAAAAAGATGATTGTGCATCTCCTTGCTTTAGCTCTCAGTGAATTGGAACGTGTCTGACAGAAACTGGCCTATACGGACTTATTATCAGGATTAATAGAATAAAAAATCATCTCTGACATGAAAACAAAATGAAACCGGGCATAAATATATTTTAATCAATTGCACTGTTTTTTAAGGTTTGAATCCATCCTCTTAATGGATCTCACATTTTAATCCACTTTAAAGTTACAATGCATCACGAAAATGTGGTGTTTCGTAAGTACAAAAAAAAGTAATTTGTTTAAATTTGAAATTAAGAAGTAATTGTATTATAGCTACTTTTTTACGTGTGGCATTTATATTTGAGCTAATAATAATAGAAAAAATGAAAGGATTTTGTGGAACAGAAATTTGACTTCAGTTGCCATGGAAATGTTTAAGTCATATCCGATAAAACGACAGTATGAATGAGTCCATTCCTATACATAAGTAAAGTCCTTATATATACATAGCCTACTTGGAACAGTTTATTATTATAATCCATGGTGGCGTTGCATTATATGTAAAAAAATATAACTCAGTTGTGTTTTGACATGAGCATGAAAAGACGCATACACAGTTCATGTGCAACTGTAGAAAGTAAATACAAACTTGGCATTACTCATATACATATGGATAAATAACAGTAATGCAAGTTGGGCCAGTCAAATGGAAAGATTTGATGGGAGTATACTGTTCATATGGAGAGGATGAGAATGAATATAACTGTCTCTTCTCTACCTACTTACTTTACAATTTAGGACTCCTTAGGCTGTGACGTCACTATCTCCACATTCCTTAGTAACCAAGGTGTTTGTCTCTAAGTACCGTGTTTTGTTAAATGGTGCTCATTGTTACTGCAAACTGCAATTAATTGATTTCAATGGTCATGAGAAACCTCTCCATGCCCGAAAGGTAATGGTATGGTGTGTGGTTTCATCAACTGGAATAATCGGTCCATTCTTTTTTGAGAATGGGGCCGGAAATGCAGTGAATGTTAATTCAGTGTGATATGTTGAAATGATGCAGAACTTTTTTACACCACAACTCGCCCATTTTTTAGTGAATAAAAACACACTGTTTCAATAGGACTTTGATGGATGCTGTGAATGCTTTGTTCCCGGGCCGCGTCATTTCTTGGAAAGGGGATAGGCCTATCGCTTGGCTGCCTAGATCACCTGATTTAACAGTATGTGATTTCTTCCTATGGGGACACCTCAAAACGAAGGTGTTTGGGGGCAATCCACCAGAACAATTCCAGCCCTAAAACAACGTATACGAGAAGAGGTCGCTGTGATACCTGTCAATATGCTGAGAGGGGTTATGCAACAGTTTGTGACCAGACTCGAAGAATGTGTAAGTTTCAATTGAGGTCACTTGGCTGACGTGATTTTTAAGAAATTATTTTTTTTCTTGTTGCATCATCATCATCATCATCATTGGCATTACGGCCCTTATTGTTTAGCCTTAGCCTCCCTCAGAACATCCGACCAATCACTCCTGTCTAATGCTCGTGTTCTCCATCTTCTAATTCCAACTTTTGTTAGGTCAGCCTGAACGTCATCCAGCCATCTGAAATTTAGGTCGTCCGACTTTCCTTCTTCCTACTGGCAATGCATCTAGTAGAGCTTTGGGTGTGCGATTGTTCTCCATCCTGGCTACGTGTCCCAGCCACTCTAACCTTCTGAGTTTTATGTCAACAACAATGTTGATATCTTCATATAATTCATATAACTCAGCACTTGTTTTGATTCGCCAAAACCCTTGCTCATAAGTAGGCCCAAAGATTTTCAGCAATACTTTCCTTTCCCAGGCATTTAAGATCTTTATTGCCCTTTCAGATAGAGTCCAGGTTTCACTTCCATATACTACTATTGGTTTAATAATAGTTTTGTATATTCTTATTTTAGCTTTTCTTGAGATGCACCTGGACTTCATAGTTTTATTCAGTGCCTTTCTTGTTGCATACCTAATGGTTATTCATGTACTTGTCATTTCTACTCATTAAATTGAAATGTTATGTTTTATTTAACGATGTTCACAACTGCAGAGGTTATATCAGCATCACTGGGTGTGCCGAAATTTTGTCCCGCAGGAGTTCTTTTACATGCCAGTAAATCTACTGACATGAGCTTGTCGCATTTAAGCACTTAAATGCCATCAACCTGGCCCGGGATCGAACCTGCAACCTTGGGCATAGAAGGCCAGCGCTGTACCAACTTGCCAACCAGAATTAAATTGATATAATTGTAACTTTTCATTCTTTTTCTGCGTCTTGAAATCTTTTTGTTTGACTGGCCCACCTTGTATTTACGTGTTATTTTCATATGCTTATACAGTATAAGCATATGAAAGTATATATTAGAAGTATAAGTTATAGGCACATGTTCAATTTTGAATGGGAGCTTCTGGTACTTGTTTCTACACTATATCCATGAGGTCATCATCATGAAGCAAGTATGATCCTCAAGGCAATAGATAAGCCATGTAGGCCATGTCTGTTTTTGACTTGGGTATTGCTCTTTTGTTTTATCAGCAAATGAATGTAGCTGTGTATTGGAAACAAGAAATAAATATCATCCATATTTTCATTAAATTTTTAAAAAGTATTAAGGGCAAAGTGGATGTTACAGCAGAGTATTACAAATTTATTCTTGAAACTTATTTCCACACAGTTGTTTTAGTTGGAGAGCAGTATTGTTATGATGTTAATCATTGTGTTAATGAATTTCTGGCCAATTGGTCACAATCTTGTAACTTCCTCAACGAAACTTTCTCAGAGTTGAGTTGAGTTGAGAGATCCGGTCAGATAAAAATAAAAAATAAATTCCAAATTTTACAGTTTTGAATTATAATGTTGGAATATGTTGCATAGAGTTGAGTCTGAAAATATTTCTTCACATACCAGTGAGATACGGAGATATTGTACATATCAGGATTTGTGGATTGTCCTCTTCTCTGACTGGACCACTCAAAACTTCGAATTTTTCTTGTTCATGTGATAAAATAATACATGTTTTTAAAAACTGATGTAATTAAAAAAATTAAAATAGCAAGTGCGAAACTCAGACGTTTTGAAGTGCCACAAGTTATCAAATCGGTAAAATCGTCTGTCTTTTGTTAGGCTTGGCTATGATGTGAACGTAAAAGCAAGTGCCGGAAACTGCCATTCAAATTTGAACACGGCATATACAGTATACCAGTTAATTGTTAATTTTTTGTAGTTCTTTTAATAGTACATTCTGTTTTAATGCATTATTGTTATTATTGGAGAACTGACTGTTATTCATAGCTGATTTCATTCCATTCATTATACACACTTAAATCTTACAGAAAATTGTCTTTATTTATCCTAACTCCATTATCCTAATTCCTGTACACAAGTTACATGCAATCATAGGAATAAATTCTCTTTTGCTGTTTTAGCACATTTCATGCATATAATGAACGTAAATATTATACCAGTATCTGCCTATCAGGAAAAGAGAAAAAATTTTGGGTTCTCTAAATATATTTTTATTTTAAGAAATTAAGTTAGTCATTTTTCTAGGCTTGTGTTTCTCAATATTTTCTGTAAATATACCGCACTGAGTTTCCGATACTTGTAAATACTCCATAGTAAAAGAATATCCAAGCTAATTTTAATGTGTAACAACTATGAAGGTTTTTATTATGCAGTCATTAAGGTATATTAATGTTATTTTTCTGATAATTCAGAGATCAGAGAAAATGTGAATTTGACAAAGTGATTTTATTTATTAAAAAATACATCCACAACAATCCTCAATACACAACTAAATTTCAGAAAACACACCCTATTTAACTCCACACTATAAACACGAACACACCCCTTAGAAAAAGAACCGAAGAAACTGGAAGAAGCAAGGACCTCACTAGTTCTGAAGATAGTTGATACAAAGCTGAAACTAGTTAACTAGGTAATTTAAAATTAGTTTTCTTTTTAACACATGAAATTTGTTACAACCATATTTCTAAGTGTTACAAAGTGTTAAAAGTGTTTAATCAAGATGTATATTCTAAAGATGTGTAGACCTAATAATTCTATATTATATGTTTCAAGTTGAGTATTGTCTTAATTTAGGGCACACTGATTGCACACTATCCTTTTCGCGCAATTCAATGGAACTTCACACATGAGATGAGGATTTTCTCCACTTCGGTACAATTGGTTTTGTTTTCTTATAGGCACAGAGTCGAAACCATGCTTTATCAGAATACAAATTAAGTTGCAGATCAGTAACATCATTGCCAAATTTGAGCCTGCTGTAAATTAATCTTGCTTCTGCAGTCTGTGGCAGGAACTGGCGAATAACATTTACCTTGTATGGCTTTAATTTTAATGGTGTATTTGCCATGTGTGCAGAAGCTTGTAATCTTTGTATTAGCTGAGTTAATTTGTTTATTGACTTCTTAGGATTTGTTTCTAATCAAACATCCCTCTTGGTCCAATCTTTTTTTTGTTAAGGTGCTAATTTGACCTTGGGAGAAAAATTTGCAAATTTTATCCAGTTTTTTTTAACTTTTTTTCCCTGATTACTTGACACAAAATAAACCCCTCAAATGTTTTAGGGGGCCAGGGAGCAATTTTTTTTAAAGCGAAAATTGAAATTTGTTTTAGTCCTTGGCCTACAGTTTTCACTGTCTTACTCCTAACAATTTTTCCCTATCTTATCCCTTTAAGGAAAAATGTCATTTTATTTTTTGAAAATTTCAAACATAACAATAAAAATTTAATTAAATTAACTTTGTTAAACAGTAGCCGTGCTCTTCATAGACATTTCGCTAGCCTGTGCTACGAGAGTGCTAAACTAGCCCTGGCTATCGACTGGATACTTGTACAGGATTCATATCACATCATATCGCTAATACTGGCTTATGAATACGAAAAACGTTAGTTCACTGATCATCCACCGGAAGCCCGCGCTAAGAATGTCTATGTATACGGCCCTAGGACACTGTTTATAATTTGGCACTTAGCTACATTAATCAGCTTTATTTTGGTGCAATAATGATGAAAATATCTCAATTATAAATGCACTTTGAATTAATATTAGTGTTGTAAAATGCTAAGCTGAACATGGAGAAAAATCATCTACATCCTGATGGTATGAAAAATTGTAAAACCAAACACACAGTTTCCTGTATGACTTCAGGCTTTCCCGGCGTTTGATGTAGAATAACTTCTTGGGTTCTCAGCCAGGTGAGTTGGTGATTTGCTTCCAAGCTTTCGACGGTTAGCTCTGCCATCTTCTTCATTCCCTGAAAAAGATCTCCCAACTCACCTGGCTGAGAACCCGAGAAGAGTTATTCTACACAGCTTCCTGATTGTATGAAAAATAATATAGTCAAACTCTACCGCCAAATTCGAATTGTTATTACACAAGAAATATATAAAATTGACAGAATGTGATGGATTGACACTTGTAGAACTGTACTTCCGGTTTAAAGGAAGGATGTTTCTGGTCAATAAAAACTCCGCTAATTAATTAACCAAACATCACAGAGACAAAATTGATATATTTTTGAAAATTAGAAAGTTTACAGCTTTCAGATGACATAACAATAAAAAATATTTTTTTTAAAATGAAAATTTAAAATTACGGGTAGATGAATACCTTAAAGAATGCTCGTCTTTGAGTATCCTTTTATTGAACACTGAACTTGTTCCACGAAATTTCAATAGAAACAAATTCTTTGTTCTACAGTATGCATACCTGGCTTACTTATGCAAGGAATTTTAAAGACAAATTATTCACTGTCACACTATTGTGTAAATTTGGTATACTACAGAATCGACATTTTTTTTTATAATTTATTGTAGTTACATTTTCATAAAGTTGAATACTGGATAGAGTACAACAATTTCAAGGGTGAAAATTGAATATTTTCTCTGGGAGGAGAAGGGACATTACAATTTTAATTGTCGATAAAAATACTGTCCATAATAATTAGCAATGTTGGCCGAATCCTATTGTTATTGTGCTCAACTTATATTAAATTAAAAAAGGAAAACCGTATTTACATGTTGCGCTAATAACATATAAAATACAGGAACATTACATTATACACCTGAAGGGGATAAATGTTATCCCTGTCAGGGACAAATTAATACCTTTTCAGTAGGGGACATCAGATTCTCCCAGAGGGAGGGGAGGAGACCATCTTTGACATCCCTCCGTCAATTCGCACCCTGACAATTTCAGTATCAGACTAGAGTTTTTGAATTATATCTTGTGATGTCTGCTTTTTAATCATGTAATAAATTGCGAATATTTGAATTAAATAATGTGTGCTGCGTTTCTGCCTATTTTAAGTGTATGCTGTAAATATGCTAACAAACACAGATATCTCTTAATTTATATTTTTGAAGGATTATAAAGAGAACAGAATTTAACATACAATTATATCATATTATTCTCATATTTTGAATTTTTAAACATAGTCATTGAAGTTTTCAAACATTTATTCATAACAAAAAAAAAAATGGTAATATAATTTGCAAGAAATCTTAAGAAATTGAGCATTTCGGTAATTTGATAGTGACAGGTATGAAGTAATTAAGATAATATAAAAAAGTGGTAGAGGTGTGTAATTCGTTAGAGTTAATAGGAAATACTGCAGTTGGAATGTAAGTACTGTGGTTATATGTTGATTTGAAGAGTAGTTTCAGCTGTTAGCAGTTCTGAAACAGCATTCGGTACTTGTTGAATATAAAATCATAATTGTAAATGCTCAGAAGATAGTAATATTCTATTGTAGGCAAATATACCTACTAACGCAGAGAAAGAGTAATGTTGTAGCCATAAGATAGTAGTGCCTATACGGAAGATTACCCAAGAGAGTTTGGGTCTAATGAATGACTAACAGTTTTTTTTTGTATAGCATTTTTTTTATAGAAGGAAAAAATGTGCATACACTAAAAGTTTTGGAACTTATTTATTGTAATTATGTTAGTTTGATTTAAATAAATTTTTATAAATGCAAGAATGAATACAGACTTTAAACATTATCACACCAGAATATAACAATTATCTACTTCTGTAGCTTTTCACATGTTTTTAAATTAAAATTTTTACGAATTAAAAGGGATTAAGTAATACATTGTAATTTAATGGTATACTGAAAATTTCATCACTAATATTCATAGTTTTATGTTACCGTAAACAGGGGTTACTTTGAACACAAAGGAAACTTTGAACATTTTTTTCAGAAAATCGTATTTAGGTTTCTACATGCTGCATTTGTTATAGATTGAGGTAAATTATCATAAAATCATTCTCAGACCAAATTTACCTCCATCTATAACAAGTGCAGCATGTAGAAACCTAAATGTGATTTTCTGTAAAAATGTTCAAAGTTTCCTCTGTGTTCAAAATAACCCCAGTTTACGGTATGTTTTTTTTTTTCTCCAGATTAAATTAATTTCCATGTAAGTAAACTTTTTCGTTCACTTATGGTTTTACATGGATGTAGCAAACTCGATGTTTTTCTGAAGTAGTATTTTTATATTTCATTTAATGTATAATACATTTACTGTAGATAGTTTTAACAGTTACTATTCCAATTTCAATTTTTATGTTTATGAAGTAATATTTTAACGAAATGTAATGGTTCAGTGACTTCATAACTCATGATAATTTCAGTTGAATACAATGCATGCTTCCTCTGATTGAGGTTCTGGCTCATATGTACATCTATTGTCAGTAGGGTCAGGAAGTTCATATCCTAAAAACCCAGTAAATATGCATGCAAATATCTCAATAAATATGTACTAATACAATTCCATTTTTCTTGATATCATTAATAAATAAGTAATAAAGAATAACGATAAT
This sequence comes from Periplaneta americana, assembly GCF_040183065.1. Taxonomy (NCBI): domain Eukaryota; kingdom Metazoa; phylum Arthropoda; class Insecta; order Blattodea; family Blattidae; genus Periplaneta; species Periplaneta americana. Next base: position 93,795,014 of record NC_091133.1, read on the forward strand.
AATAATAATAATAATATAATAATAATAATAATAATAATAATAATAATAATAATAATAATAATAATAAATGAAATAACATTATAGGTCGAACTAGATGAGATTAAACTTACATTTCGTCGGTTTTACTATAGGCATCCAACAAGGAAAACTTAGTGTGCAGAAATCAGCGGGTGTGACTGTCTTGTACAGATGATGTATGCTCCCGTTTCCAGCATGCTCTCACACCTACTGAAGGGGGATATAGCATGCGTGCCGCGAGGAGTCCGAGCTGAGTTTTGCTTGTAGAATACCTATAGCAAAACACATTAAGTAAAAAAATATTACTGATACTTCTGAGAAAAAGGTGTACATAATATATGTGTATAAACTTAGCTTTGGAAAATGAAATAAACGTAAAGAGAAACAACTTACAAATAATACTATTTTGAGGATACAGTTTGGTCAAGAACTTTCAAACACCTTTTTTCTCAGAAGTAATATTTTTCACTTTATGTGTTTTACTTGTAAACCGACGATTTATTTTCGAGGACAGCACACTACTGTGCCATGAAATTCGCTAGGTTTGCCATAAAACTTTCAATACTTTTCTGGTAAAAATAATTATAATAATTTCACTCAATACCATTTTTAAAAAATAGAATATTTGTTGAATTTATTTTAAAAATCCAAATTGTGCATTTTTATACAACATAAAATCAGTTTTAATGAGCTTAAACGCGAAAATATGCCACAATAATATAAATATCATGAAATATAATGCAATTATGAAAAAATGCCGAAATATGCAACATAAAATTTGGTTTGATAAGCTTAAATGTAGATGATTCGTGAAGATAATTAATCAGCAATTAATTACAGTCAATGGAAAAATATATGCAAGTGCATGAATTTCCTAGCCCTAATTATCAGACAGTACATCTCACTTGATGATATAATGACAGAGGAAGAACAATTGTTTGATGGCATCTGAAGTCTGACTAGTGTAATATGTAGCTAGTTGGTGATGTATGCAATGGAGGGGGGGAAAGAACTGGCCACCTATCCCATTATCTCCTGTCCCAGTTGCCTCATAAGTGTGCCTTTTTAGTATCACTTGTGAGGTTCAGACCTGTCTTCGGATAGTTGACTAAACAACAACGTAGTATGAATCAATTTATTCCTGAAATGTATATACTCACCCACTTAACTTCAAAACTTCCTGATGAAGCCGATATGTAATTTCAAAGTGTTAGGATCTCTCTTCGTCTATGACACTGCAAATACCGGTACTCAAAAAGTCGCACCAACTTCTATAAACTTTAATTTTAAATTTCTAACTAAAAATCAAATATGTACAATTTACCGAATTATTTTTTTAATGAAGACTAGAATAATGAAATAAATACATGTTTAAAAAGAAGGAATTTGTATGTAAATTATCGAATATACGCTGTTTTCTCTTCATAACATGGTATCTAAAATGTTAAGTTCAGAGTCTAGCGAATTTTGTGAGAGAGAATTTTGTAACACATTTATATTACAATAATGAATGTTTCTTAACTTTTAAAGGTGTAGGCACATTCTTAAAAGAGGCATATTATGATTTTAGTAACAACTGCATAATCTAATTTAGTTTTGATCTTTTACATATAAAAAACTGTATTGCAAGCAATCTGATTTTATAATTTTAATATTAACACCACAACAGCAATTGTATGACTTCAGAAAAGTTCATTGGTAATGAAGAATGCTCTTAGACATTCCAAGAGATTTTCTTGATGCAGCAGCTATATTCGGTATGGTAGCAGGTTGCTTACCTGAAAATTTGTACTGAAGTCTAAGAAACTGCCATGATAACTAGAAGGCCTACAGCTAATAGGTTAGTTTGTAGTTGCATGAAAACTGTTGGTGGTAATGTCTATTAAGAAATACAGTGTATTTCACGGAATATTATATTGGTATGCATCCTATACATGTTATATTATACCCGTATGTATCTGAGTTAAAAGTTTTGAGTTTGTGAGAATAATTTTGCATATTTTGGGAAGAACATGTTCTTGTTCCGCATAATTTTGTTTTTCTTTCTGTTTGGTTTTGTGGAGAGTAGTACTGAAATGTGTGTAATGGGTAATAAACACTTTTATAAGTAATAAAGCTATGTTAATCACTTTAGTGAAAATATCAATTTTCTTTGTTCCTTACATCTTCCATAAACAAATTATGTAAATAACATGACTTCAAGTATTGGTAAGTGCAAGTTCAGATATACAGAGAGTTCCTATGCAGGCTGGTTCCACTTCAACCTCTACCTAACAAAATCTGTTTGCGGGTGGCGAGCAGTCATGCACTCGTATATGGACAAGTCCGTGCACGCTTCCTGAGATGGGTCCCACTCCACCCTTTACCTCTTAGATTCCTTGGGACGATTGCTTCGCACTACAGTTCTTAAGCCAATGGAACATTACTACCTGGGACTGGTTTGTATAGAAGCTCTATGTACAAGGAAGTCCTGGCTAACTGCAAGTGACGAGAAACAAAGTTTATTTTGTTTCTAGTGTCTATTGTTTGGCAGTGGCCAGCATGAAATTTTCAGCAGGGGAAGCTAACTCAAGTTATCTTTCAGTTCGAGGAAACGTATTGCAAAAATCTGTGGTCTTAAGTCAATTTTTTGTGAAAATTAGATTTTTATATATTCTGAAAGCGGAAACAATTCTCTACAATCTGGTAAAATGGCTAAAGTTAAATAAGACTCCTGACTGGATTTATAGTGCATTACCAAATGTCCTAAGTACTTTTTGAATCGAGCACACACAGAATAAAGGGCTTAAGAATATTTAATACTTTATTCCTTACAAACCATCTCATGTTTACTTTTCATGCTTCCCTACGAAAAAGGTCTAACTTGTATTTTAGCCATTTTATCACATAGTGATGCCCTTTCCTTTTAAAACTTTAAGCACCAGGGTAAACAGTCCTATAATTGCTTAAGACCCATTTTGCATTCCTAATAATTTACATTTCTCATTTATTTTGACATGAAAAAGGTCTTGTGTTTAATAGTCCGTTCTACTCAGTTTGGCTTCTAGCCTTAAAAGGGCTTAAGTGCGACTATTTTTGGAAATTATCAAGAAAATTGTTAAATGAGCAACATTACCTATTTTAGAAGAAATATAAACAAATAATATCCAGGAAAAACCTCTTAATTAAAAAAAAATTCTATAATTGGCACCAATTTCAATCTTTCTACTGCTCTCCTGAAAAGTATAAAATTTTTACTTAAGACCTTTTTCCTCCCGGTCACAGAAATATAGTCTTAAAATTAATAAATAGTCCACGTCAAGTCCGCAGTCCGAAAATTGATTGGAACATCATAATGAATATTAATTTAGAAATGAACACAAATGTCTTACATGATTAGTAGGTAATTTATTGTCACTATTTTAGATTTAAGTTAACATTCTGATTAAAATGTACATTTTAATGAAATCTAGTTAGTAGAAGTTACGAGGAATAGCAAGAGAAAATGTCATATTTTTTCGACTTTTCTTTCGGACGTACTATGTTGTCTGTGCATTGTCTGGTATCTTTTTGTAGAGATGTATAATTAAATATCATGATCTTCTCAACAGAGTTTTCAATTGCCGCCATTCTCTCTTGATGTTCCTGTGTTGCTGAGCTTGTGATCGTAGTTTCTTTTGGTTCTGTTAACGATTGATCTTCGGCATAGGGTAATATTTCAGAAGATCTGAAAATTCAAATTGAAACGAATTGTAATGTTTTTAATATATTAACTTACTAATGACATTTTATTGTGTTATTATATATTGTCTAGTTCCCACGACATATATGAAGAGTCCACTGCAAGAATGATGGATGTCACTTTCTTGTCGAAAATGAACCAAGACTGTCAGTGCATAGCTTGAGACATATAGAATGTACATAGAGAGTTATATGACATTAACACTGATAGTCGTTGTCCAGTAATGATCGGAAAATTACAGTTAAGCTTTGAGCGCTAAGCATTTCAAACTTTCAATTGCTTCTCCTGCAAAATGTATTCCAAGTGACATCCATCATTCTTGCAGTGGACTCTTCATATGTTTTGTTCACTGGTTTCTATGTTCATACACATGTCATGTTAACCTGAAGATGACCTAATAAGGTTTAAAACGTTCGTTCATTAAAACATAATCTATTTTAAATATGTAGTGGGTTATATCATAAACCTCACTTGTTATTGATAAATTATTAGACAGAACATATCTCGCGGTTTTGATTGCTTTTGTATCAAACTGACTTATCTGAAAATACAGTACAAGCAATACAATGAAATTATATCAAATAATACACAGCTAGAAAGTACAAGGGGTGATGAAGGAGAATTGTGCGTATGGAGTTAAAAAATTGTTTCAGTGATCCTATATATTGATGGCCCAGAACCAGACTGTTAAAAGTCCATTTTACTATTTTTTTTTTTTTTGTCGGGATAGCTATTTTAAGCTCCTAACATTGAAAACTTCCTGAAATAATTTGTAATAGCCTCATAGCAACCTTATGGAGAGGAATATTTGTAATTTTGTTCGATTCATATATGCAGAGAAGAACTGGAACACAATGAAACACAGATTTCTTTCTTATAAAAAGTTGGACTTAGAACAGTCTGGTTCTCAGCCATCGATATTTCGTCAAAGTGTGTTTTGAAATTATCTCAAGTCCATTTTACTATTTTTTTTTTCAGGATAGCTATTTTAAGCTCCTAACATTGAAAGCTTCATGAAATAATTTGGAATAGCCTCATAGCAACCTTATTGAGAGGAATATTTGTAATTTTGTTCGATTCGTATATACAGACAAGAATTGGAACACAATGAAACACAGATTTCTTTCTTATAAAAAGTTGGACTTAGAACAGTCTGTTCTCAGCCATCGGTATTTCGTCAAAGTGTGTTTTGCAATTATTATCTCAAAACTTAGTTTTGGTGACATCCCGTTTCCTTCGCACCCACGAATTAATTACGGTATTATAGAGAGGTTTGGAGGTAAATCCCGAAAAGACAAAGTACCATATATGATTATGTCTCGTGACCAGAATTTGTACGAAATGGTAATATAAAAATTGGAAATCCATCCTTTGAAGAGGTGGAAAAATTCAAATATCTTGGAGGAACGGTAACAAATATAAATGACACTCTGGAGGAAATTAAACGCAGAATAAATATGGGAAATGCCTGTTATTATTCGATTGAGAAGCTTTTATCATATGGTCTGCTCTCAAAAATGCTGAAAGTTAGAACTTATAAAACAGTTATATTACCGGTTGTTTCTGTATGGTTGTGAAACTTGGACTCTCACTTTAAGAGAGAAACTGAGGTTAAGGGTGTTCGAGAAAAGGTGCTTATCAAAATATTTGTGGCTAAGAGGGATGGAGGTATATAACGCAGAACTGCACGCATCATAATCTTCACCTGACATAATTAGGAACATTAAATCCAGAGTTTTGAGATGGGCAGGGCATGAAGCACGTATGAGCGGATCCAGAAATGCATATAGAATGTTAGTTGGGAGGCCAGAGGGAAAACGACCTTTGGGGTTGAACAAACGCTAGCATGGCGACTGCTATACTATCGAGGACGACTTTAAGGAGGAATGTCGAAGTTTTCTTACAAAGGTTTGGTTCTCCTTGCCATGATTAGGTTATTGTTCTATTATCATTGCTATCATCTCCTTATCTCTGGATAGTATCAACAGTTTAGAAATATACAAATCTGGCTTTCAGGTAGTAGCTCCCTGTAAAGCAGGTTTGAATAATTTCAAGGAAAAATTGTGACGGTGTTGTGTATAGTTCCTGGGGTAGCTCAGTCGGTAGAGCGTTCGCGCGCTAAGGGAAGGGTCCCGGGATCGATACCCGGCTCCGGAACAATTTTTCCTTGAAATTATTCAAACCTGCTTTACAGGAAGCTACTACCTGAAAGCCAGATTTGTATAATACATTCGTTACTGGAGGTACGTTAACAGAAAGCCACAAATTAAGTCACACAGTATTGTGTGCACTCATAGTTGAGTTCTGGCGTCTTGTCAGCTCATTTGAGTTGTGTGGATATAAAAAGAAAAATTGTGACGGTGTTGTGTATAGTTCCTGGGGTAGCTCAGTCGGTAGAGCGTTCGCGCGCTAAGCGAAGGGTCCCGGGATCGATACCCGGCTCCGGAACAGTTTAGAAATACATTCGAGACATGGCCTAATGTATTTTTCTATGATAGTGTTGATGAGCAATATTGACGAAGATTAAAAGAAAACCGACGTAAAGATTGTAACATAGTTCTAAAGATTATATTGGCTACTCACTGGGCGGTTATGCCATAATCTGAGGAGAGATGTTGCCTGTGATCGGATCCCCTCAAAATTCTCTCCACATCTTTTGCTTTCCGATTATTTTTACGCAATAGTTGAAACTGAAACATGTCAAATACTGTGCAAGAATCTAATAATACGAAGTAAATTGTGTACACAAGATAAAGATTACAAAATGTTAATTTGTAAGGACTGTTACAATCTCAGAAAAACCATAAGCCTAACTTACAGTATTTGTTAAAATGGTGGTCATGAAAGGATTCACGGCTGAACTAATTATTCACTTGTGTTGATGAAATAAAATTTAATTACATTTTAATCAGTATATGATGGTTCTGCCAGCAAAAATTTAATCGACAACTTACGGAGAGAAAGGCTGATTATTAAATTGACAGTAAAAGCGTGCAAAATTAAACAAGAATTAAGGATGCACTGGAAGGAATTGTGAACGGAGAAGAGTTCGGGGCAGAAGAAGATATCAGATGATGTACGGCATTAAGGCCTATGGATCATATGCGGAGAATAAGAGGAAGGTAGAAAATAAGAAAGATTGGAGAATGCTGGATTTGCAGTGAAAGACCTGCCATTTGGTAGAACACTATGTACACAGGGTGATTCAGAATTCCTATTACACCTTTCTAGGGATTGCAAACGAGACTTACAAGGGAACATTCTCTACCTGTGAACTGCGATTTCAATAAAAATTCAAACAATTGCTAAGTTTGAGTCAGTAAATAATCTGGTAATAGTCACTCACTTAGCTTCTCCCTCATTAAAGAAATACGAGTATAACGTGTTTAGTTACAAGTCTTATACGCCGCTTTTACACTCAACGCAGCATGCTATGAATTCGTTCGTTCTGTACGAACCAGTATGTGACCTTCAAATCATGTCTGAAACCCTATGTATTTGAGACGGGGTTCCAGTTGTATGTTAGTGTCTTCTGATGAATCATGTGGAAGTGGTGTTATGAAAAGAAGTGGTTGTATAGTATATAAGTTTTGAAGAATAAGAAAAGTGATAAGCCATTCAATTTAGTTTGAAAGCGTCTATAAGAATAATTATTATTATGTTTGTGCGCAGTCCTTATTCGGGTATTTGAGAGTATTTGCTTTTATTTTCACTATTTTAGTTTCTAAAATTGAGATTTATTAAGCCAGTTAATGCCATATACATTCTAAAGAATCTAGTCAATTCAAAATACAGTGAACTACAGGAAATTCCTATAGTAATGGCTAGGACATAAGTAACCTTCACCAACTCTAAACTTCATGTAAAAACTTGGCTGAAGAAAGTTTTTATTTCTTATGTACAGAAAGATACTTTACTACTTTTAGATTCCTGGAGTGGACAAACAGATATAAATATATTGTATTTACAAATGAGGAAATAATTCGCTTGCTGGATGGAAAACTATAGCCAAGTATAGAAATTATTCCACCCAAAACAACGCGGTTTATACAGCCATTAGGCGTAGGCCTATATATTTTTAGACAGTATAAGCTTGTGATTCGTAGAGTATAAGATTATTTCAGGCCCAAACTAATTACTCAGGAATCGGCAGAAAATTTACATGATAGAATCTTTATTCTAAAAATGCATTCTGTTGTGTATCATCAGTTCTGTTCACCCGAACTCCGAAACATGCTGGTATAGGCTTGGCAGAAATGTGGATATGTGATAGAAAAGAACATAAACGATTTCAGTAATGTTCTCCAAAAAATTCAGCGTACTGGAAATAGTATTTGTGAAACACCTGGATGTGAGGAATCAGCTGTTTGTATTGCAAAAGGACCCTGTCCAGACCATTTCGTAACAGAGCAACATTATCACAGAGGATAATGATTCAGGTATGAGTAGATAATAAAATTATACTATTGTATATGAGGTTGGTATGTTTGTTTATAACAAACAACGTTTATTTAAAATTGTAGTGATTATTTCGATACTGTTTATAGTAAGTAATAGGTTTTCGAGTGGCGCAGCGTTGCTAGGTAGGTGAGCAGTCAGTACAGTGGCAGTGTTAATTACGTGTAAGAGGGGCGTAAAAGACGTGTAATTAAACACGTTATGTTTCTTTAATGAGGGAAAAGCTAGGTGAGTGACTATTACCAGATTATTTACTGACTCAAACTTAGCAATTGTGAGAAGTTTTATTGAAACTGCAGTTCATAGGTAGAGAATGTTCCCTTGTTAGTAGATAAAGTTCTGATAAGCAACGCATGTCCGAAAACGTATCGTTTTGATGCTGCAATGATGACAAAATCAACATTTCAATTATCCCACTAATTCTTCCTCCGACTTTAAAGGAGTCTCATAACAAGACTCTTCATGTGGCCCCATACGAAAAAGTCAAGAGGAGTTAAATCCGGCGATCGTGGTGGCCAAGGAGTTGGTCCGTAAATTAACATCTCGGTTTTCTCGGCAAACGTGTATTCAACTATACTCCACACTGCACCTTCTTCAGCAACGACTGAATAGAAGTGACGTGAAGTTCGAAGCAGGACATCAGATTATAAACAGAAGACACGTGCCAACTGTTGACTGAAGACGTTGCCCTCCGTCAGTGTGGGTTTCCTACCATGAAGCCGATAGATTTGAAATTTAGTACTGTAGCACCGAAACGGTACGTTTCCGGAAATGGGTTGCTCATCAGAACTTTATCTACTAAGTCTCCTCTACGCCCATTAGAAAGATGTAATAGGAATTCTGAATCACACTGTATATATTAGGAGATGCTCTACTGAACATTTTGAGATAGGAAACTTGGGGTCTGCGAAGCCAGTTAAGGAGGTACTGCTCCATCGTACTGTATGTAATGTGATTAACTCGTTGACTGATAGCATGTTTTCTCATGTGACAGTATAAATTTGATAGATCTACCTTGTGAACGATAGGTCAACAAGCAAAACACGATGGACTGTCTAATGTAAATAACAAATATATGAAAATGTCAAATATAAATAATAAAGATACATATTATTGATGTACAGTAGTGGCAAAAAAACCGGACCGACCCTTGTAGGTGATTTCAGAGCCTTGTTCACCCAGAGCACGATAGACTGGTAACTAAGACTTTCGTAGTTAGAATCCTGCTTGGGAAGGAAACTCTTTTTTGTTCCTTATTCAAATTTATTCCCAATACCTTTCGATTGCAGGTAAAATTCATGTTCTGGGAATAATAAGTTAATTAAGTAGTAAAATATCGCTGCAATCGAAAAGTATTGGGAATAAATTTGAATAAGAAACAAAAAAAAGTTTCCTTCCCAGGCAGGATTCGAACCACGAAAGTCTTAGTTACCAGTCTATCATGCTCTGGAGTGAACAAGGCTCTGAAACCAGCTACAAGGGTCGGTCCGGTTTTTTTGCCACCACTGTACATAAGTAAATGTAAATAATAAATATAAATAATAAATGTAAACCTAAATAATATGGAAAACTGTAAGCGATAGTGGTAGACAAATTTAAGTTCACATCGTCTTAATATGAGTTCACGGACCCCAAGTTTCCTATTTCAAAATGTTCAGTAAAACATCTATTTCGTGTTTAATTTTTACACGCTTTTACTGAATCACCCGGAATTGAGCTGACGTTCACTATCAGAAATACTGATAGGTAATACAAATTGTCATTATTTTCATTAACTTCTAGTGTCTCTTACTTCTGCTTTAGGCTTTGTCATTGTCAGTTATGAACAGCAAAGAGATTGATCAGTATGGACATCACATGATCACTGTCATCTCATCACTATTACAGACAATAACGCTCGAAATCCAATTTTTTCATCAGTAATCAATATGAATTTTTTATAACTTTGTTCTTTCAATATGACCCACACACGGTAAATATTAACCTACTATCATTATTAAAATACTGTCAATAAAAATGATCGAAGTGAGGGAAAAAGCTATATTGACTTGTTTAGATCTGATGTAGATTGGACTTTTTCACTTCTGGTATCAACCAAGACGAAGTTCTTAAATTGAAAGTAACCAGAAAAAAAGTATAACGTGTCTTGTCTTCAGTTTTCTCGATTTTCTCTTCCACTGCTAGATGGCAGAACTCACCCTATATCCACGTTTTTCACTTGATCCATTTTCTGCTTATTTTCACTGGTGACATAAATATATTGTCATATGTTGTCATTTCATTTCTGTTCCGTTCATTTTCTTTCTGTTTCTTATATTCATGTAATTTATCTTTGGAACCTTCATGTGATATCCTTTCTTTGCTTTATACTCGTACTCCGAAGTTTCCTGCCTATTATCATCGGTGAATCAAAGAGATTTAGCTTTTTGTTAATGATGTCAACGAAAAACTATGCTTTCTTACTCGATTTTAAAGGATAAGGTAGAGTTAATCTCGTAATTTTCCTTTTTTATTCCGGTAATAGCAGAAGTGTATTTGTGGTGGATAAAGTCAAGGGGTTTCTTGGAGTTCTTCCGCTTCCTATATCATCACACATTCTCCACTTTAATATTAATTCATTCGTAGTTTTCTGCCAACCCAACATTCTTCAAAACATCAAAATTCAAAATGGAAAGAATCATTCAAAGATCCAAAACTAATTCCTGATCTACCTCGAAAATCTGCCGTGGCCATGTTTAGATTGATTCCTGGTCATGATTGCCTCAGTAAACACCTCCATCGTATTGGAGTACTGAATTCTCCTAAATGCATACTGTGCACCAGAGAAGAGGACATGGAGATGGAGCACCTGGCTAATTGTGAAACTCTTAGGACATTTGTGGACCTTCCATCAAAATATTGGGAAGCAAGAAGGATGATGACTTCATTGTTAAATCCAGAGCATTAGACACACACACACACACACACACACACACACACACACACGCACATACACTCTCTCTCTCTCACACACTCACTCACTCACTCTCTCTCCCACTCTCTCACTCTCTCTCACTCTCTCACTCTCACTCTCTCACTTTCACTCTCACTCTCTCACTCTCACTCTCTCTCTCACACTCACTCACTCTCATACACTCTCTCTCACTCTCTCTCTCTCTCTCTCTCTCTCTTTTTTCAATCTTTCCTATTTTCCGCGTTCCTCTTTGTCTCCTCATATGATCCATATATCTTAACGTCATCTATCATCTGATATCTTCTTCTGCCCCGAACTCTTTTCCTGTTCACCATTCCTTTCAGTGCATCATTCATTAGGAAGTTTCTTCTCAGATAGTGACCCAACCAATTCCTGTTTCTCTTTCCGATCAGTTTCAGCAATATTCTTTCTTCACCCACTCTTTCCAACACAGCTTCATTTCTTATTCTGTCTGTGCACTTCACACATTCAATTCTTATCCATATCCACATTTCAAATCCTTCTAGTCGCTTCTCTTCACGTCCTCGTAATGTCTATGTTTCTGCCCCATGCAATGACAAACGCTACACAGAGTACTTCACTAGTCTCTTCCTTAGTTCTTTTTCCAGATGTCTGCAAAAGATGCTCCTTCTTCTATTAAAAACTTCCTTTGCCATTGCTATTTTTCTTTTGATTTCTTAGTAGCAGCCCATGTTGCTGCTTACAGTACACATCAAGTATTTGAAGCTGTCCACTGTATTTTCCAAAATGACGCATCTGAATGTAGCATTATGACTGGCGTATACCTTTTCCGAAGCCTCCTTTGTACTGTACCATGTTACAAAATATCTGTACATGCATTAACTAATGTTTGTGTCATTATGACAGAATGTGTCACTGGTAGAGCATTGGTCTTATAAATATTGATAACACCTATAGTAATCGAAAATCAAGCATATGCTTGATATTTATATGGTTCCAGAGTTTTGATTCATCCTTATATTATTGGTAGACATATTAGTAACGTTTAAATAATATTTTTATGTTCGACCATGCCGAAATGTAGTAATTATACACCTGGTAGAAGCCCTTTAATGGACCTCATTAAAGTATACCTATTCATTGAAGTTCAGGTGTTCCACCAATCAGAAAATACCATTGTAGCAATATGAAAGCGCAAGTATCGATTATTCTCGGATATGCAATCGAAAGACAACTAGCGCGAGATTAAACAAAGTAAAAATGGCGGTCACTGGAGATAGCGTTAATTGTAAATAATATTCAAATAAATTCAATTTGTCATCTCGTTTTTCAATGTCTAATTCAACTTCAAGGTTATATCAAGATTAATGTTTATTTTACTCTCTAGATTATATCAAGGTCAATGTCGACATTTGTTTCTCGGAAAAAATCAATACTTTCGCGTCTTCGCACATCTCACAATTTATGAGGTATTGCACAAGGTCAGTTCCGCTCCTCAGTAAGATAAGAATAACATGAATACTTATGAATAATTTCAAGTTAGAAATGTGGTCGAGCATAAACAGTCGTATGAAACTTGACAATAATGGCAATTAAGACGCTCGTATGAAAATTATGAAACTCGCTTGCGCTCGTTTCATAAACATACTCGCGTCTTAATTACATCATTACTATTATGTAAACATTTTAATTGCTTTGTGGCATGACATTAATAATAATCGTACAAGTTTTCTTTGTTTCGTATAATGATACTCTACCCCTCCAGAGAAATAAAATCATAGAAATGTAACTTTAATTGAATAGCCATCGGTTGTACATTTTTAAATGCTCGTAAGGGGATTTGTCAAAGCTAGTGCTACACGAATAAAGCAATTTCAGAGTATTATGATGTGCTGTCGTGAATTACGATTAAAGGGAACTGGTAGTAATTCATTACTTACAGTTCTGTAACTTATTCCATGGTGGATACTTTTCTTTGAACGTGGCTGTTCTGAACACGTAACTTCACCTGCTTCCTCTACGATTTCATCATCTGGAGAAAATTTTGCTGGACCTGTGTAAGATTCTGAAATAGAATTGATGTGCCTTTAATGAGTAGCAGAATAGATCTGCTACAAGTGTATGTAGAAATGAGATTTCAACTTTTGATTATCCACACTTTCAAAATCATGATAAACGAAATTATTCACAGACTGTTTGTCGACCAAAACCTTCAGCAACAGGGACGGAAATTTGCAGACAAAGATCTTACTATCTAAAACCACAAAGTACTGCCAACCTCTTGACGGCTATTTCTTTCACCAGTATATATTTTTTGTACGACGACGCATGGAAGATGAGATACGTTATGATGAGAAGAATGTCGTCAACCTGCATGACAGAATCTTCATTTTCAAGTTGTATTCTCTAATATGCAATCATTTGAGTGCACCACATTACCTACCTATGCTTCGCTAAGCGTGGAAGGTGTCTGTATACGTATCACAGGGCACACCTCTTATGTTGGACATACATTTTGCTCTTTTCACACATGCAGCACTCCTGACTGATTCCAGTGCCATCATCTGCTTGTGGTGCGGGATTCAGCTTTGCTTGCAACATTACCTTTTCACACCACATTACCATGACGCGGAATGAGCTATATATGACATTTGCAACTGTATGATGTTGTACATAATCTTTCTCATGATATCACACAGGTAAATTGTGTTTATGGCTCTAAACTTGCAAATTTTTTGGAGACGAATCGTGTATTATTTCCTGCTCTTAATTTTGAATAGATTATTTAACGACGCTGCATTAATTGCAATATTATCGAACATTTATGGAATTGATGATAGCGAGATGACATTTTGACAAGAGGTTTTCACCATGGATTACATGATATTCGCTTTACAGTTAGGAAGAATCTCGAAAAAAGAAAAACCGTACTACTCTCGGCTCCACAAGTAAAGAACTCTGGTCACTCACCACTTCTGCACAGATGACAGTGATTGACAGGCCAGTTAGGGGAAGCTGTTGCCACGTTTGCCCTTGGCTGGACTCTTTAAATGTATTTTCTTTTGCAACTGGTTGGATTCTTTCAAAAATGGAAAATTCACAACACAGCATTCTCGGCAGTCTCCTGGCGGTATCTTTGTCCACAGTTTCACTAATTGGGGGAGCGTGTCAGTCAGATTTATGGCTTCCTGAACCCAACCCTGCAACGAAGGTTCTTTACTTGTGAAACCAAGAGTAGTTAATCAGCCCAATTGAGATTCTAAAGTAAGTCTGAGGGTAACATCGGATCAGAACAGCTTCTTATCTCTGATCTGCGCCCATAGAGGCTAGTGAAGGCTGGTAAATATTGTTTGCCCAGTAGGATTAAATTACAACACGCTGACAGGCGTGCCATACTTCATGAGTTCTACAGGTAAAGCCCGAATTGAAAGTCCGGAGCCCCAAACGTTTACAACCTAGATCGTCATCGGAAACCCGTACTACCACTAAACATCACCTCAACCTATTATGCACTATGACAGATGTTAGATGAAATGAGGGGAATAGAGAGTGTTGGTGGAATGAAAGAGTGAAACGGGAGTACTCCGAAGAAAATCCACTGCAATGTCTGTTTTCCCCATCATAAATTCCAACCAGATCTGACCGGGGATCGAACCAGGGCCGCCTAGATAGAAGATCAGACGCAGCTCAGGGAGGTAGGACTCCTATGCTTTATTAACTACAGCACTAGAAACATCATGATTGAGCTGCTGTATTGCGGAGTAGAACTGCCGTTACTTCTTTCGTAGAGAGTGAAATGCACCCTAAGTTATCTCGAACAGAAAAATACTTTATTTCTGTCCGATATTATCATGTGCTAGCTAGTCGCTCTCCCTTAAACTGTCTTGAGACACATTTGGTTTCATGTGAAGACTTCCAAAGAAACTTCGAAAACAAATTACATAGCCTACGTCCAGTGGGACGAGTAGAGAGTTAGAATTCCTGGAATTGATAGAATCGGATAAAATAAGGCAATTCGCTTCAGGGAACGGAAACGAATGTTCAGAAATATAAAACAGGTTTCGAGGTTAAATTCAGAGTTGCCTCAGCTGTGGCCTATCATCGTGCTCATTGTGATCACCAGGGCGTATGGAGATAAGGTTAGCCTGTCGTAGACTACATTGACGTGACGTCATATTTGACGCGTGCCACAGCATCTTGTTTGTGCTGAAGGTGACGTTCTATTGTTGATTCAGAACTAGATGTCATAGACTGTTTGTAATGAATCATAATGATAAAGACTGGTATCACGATGATGTTTTCTACAATTTAAATGATTTGTTCATTTATTTGAATCATGTGTTTTTATTGGCAGAGTCAAGACCATAAGGCTTTCTCTTCAACTGAACGAGTGGTTGGTTTTACCTGGGCCTGAACTCCTGCTTATTCAGTCCGTAGTCGCTTTACTAAGTCAACTCGGTTACATGATAGCTTATTTTCACTTCGTGTAAATTAAATTTATGTTCGGAATAGGCTATGTATGATAAGAACTTTCTTGTGTTAAATTTTAACGTACCTTGTTAACATGTTTCGACCTATTTTCGGTCATCTTCGGAACTGGTCGTTGTTGGTCTTGGCGCCTCTTGTTTCCTGTGTGGGTGCGTTCGTAATGTAGAGTCAAAGAGTGCATGTGTTTTGAAATTGAGTTGTGTGTTGAGAATATCGTTGGGGCGTGTTTTGGTGTGTCTGTATATTTTATATTGTTCTAGTGTGTTGAGTTTCTGGCTTTTTGGTTGGATGTGCAGCATTTCCATGTCTGTGTTGATGTCTCTGTAGGTGTGGTTGGCATTTGTGATGCGTTCTGCATATGTGGAGGTGTTTTGTAATTTTGTTACAAAGAACACATCACAGCCATAACAAAATTACAAAACACCTCCACATATGCAGAACACATCACAAATGCCAACCACACCTACAGAGACATCAACACAGACATGGAAATACGGCATATCCAACCAAAAAGCCAGAAACTCAACACACTAGAACAATATGAAATATACAGACACACCAAAACACATCCCAACGATATTCTCAACACACAACTCAATTTCAAGACACATACACTATTTGACTCTACACTACAACGCACCCACACAGGAAACAGGAGCGCCAAGACCAACAACGACCAGTTCCGAAGATGACCGAAAATAGGTCGAAACATGTTAACAAGGTACGTTAAAATTTAACACAAGAAAGTTCTTATCATACATATTCCGAAGTGATACAGTGTTAAAAGTTGTGTAATCAAGATGTATAAATTTATGTGTCAAGATTGTTATACCCGGCAAGGGTTCCTCTATACACAAAAATATATTTATGCAAATTCTCTGTTTAACAAGAAACCTAATCTACGAAACTATCAGCTGTAGATGAAATGAAGAGTTAATAGTCTTGATAAGATCCACTTTTGTTTATTTTCTGATTACAAATGTACGTTCAAAGCTCCAGAGATGAAAGGATATTCATAGATACAACCCTGTTCAGGCCCCTCATTACGTCCATAATCAACATAAGAATTTTAAGAGCCTATGTGAGAGGACCAAAAGCCAAGTGTAATATCTTAACACCGTCTCTATTGGTGCTTGATTTCACATCGACTAGTCAAGACAAGGTCTATTGAATCTGCAATTATTGTAAACATGTTTTGCTTCGTGTACCTTCTCTAAAATACAAACATTAGGCCTAAGATGCAGCAATTAAGTGACATTTTCTGAAAGTGAGCGTATTTTATTTCACACAGGGATATTTTAGTATTCTGCCTGACTGTGTAAAATAAGAAGAAAACCTATTTTGCATTAAGGTATGACGTAAAATGAATATTTTTTCAAAATCCACTCTCAATATTTCGTTATAAATTCTATTTGTATGCAAGATGCATTCATGAATAAATATATAAAGACCCGGAAACGTAGGTTTTGACCTATCATATTCCTTCTTAATAGGTATTATTAAATTACGATATTTAAACACTTCACGTCTTTCACACACAATGGAACAAAATTTGTGGATTTTATTGGACATAAAATGTCTAAAAGTTATGTTATGATCTAAAATGACGTAAATAATTACTTTAACCTCAGTTCCTCCATCCCACAAAAATTTGAAGTTCATTCATTTATTTGGTATTCTGCCCAAGGGCAGGTCTTTCACTGCAAACCCAGTTTTCTCCAATCTTTCCTATTTTCTTCCTTCCTCTTTATCTCTTCATATGACCCATATATTTTAATGTCGTCTATCATCTGATATCTTCTTCTACCCCGAACTCTTCTCCCGTTCACCATTCTTCTAGTGCATCCTTCAGTAGGCCGATTCTTCTCAGTCAGTGACCCAACCAATTCCTTTTCCTCTTCCTGATCAGTTTCAGCATCATTCTTTCTTCACCCATTCTTTCCAACACAGCTTCATTTCTTATTCTGTCTGTCCACTTCATACGTTACATTCTTATTTTAATTTCTTTAATTATATTGTTTGCAAACCAACGTATATGTGCAGCAGATACTCGCCAATCGATATAGATGGTACGTGGTGTCTCTGTCGAGCTGTTACGAAGGCATGCTAGTCACATTACGAATGGGTATGAAGATAATCTTAATAAGTATTGCTCCTAATCACATCCTATAACAGATTGGCCATCCCTATATTAAACTCGGTAACATGTGGAAAAGAACAACCACCAGGATCGCCTCCGTCGATTGAGAACGACCGCTAGATGGAAGTACAGTTGCTCCATGCAATTCAAATGAGAGTTATAATGTGACTTGTTATGCAGCAGCTAGATGGCATCATAGTGAACTGGATAAAATATGTTGCCGTCAAAGCCTATAAGGCTGGGCTATCTGCTATATACATAAATGTGATCTGGGGTGTTGCATATCTATCCTGAATACTTACGGATATGGCATCCTCTTCTTCGTTTTTGAAAATCACTTTAAAATAAAACAAATGATTACACCGAACTTAGTTAAACATACCTAAGTTAGAAAATTCCATTTAAGAGAAGGTATACTGCAAATTTCTCTTTTCAAATACAAGATTCAACTTCAAAATTTTAGTGGTTCGTGTTGCCAGGAAACGTACTTCTATTGAAGAAAACATTGTTTGCAATATGTTGTTTCGAAATTACGTTTAATTATAAATGTTATAAGAGGTACAAGGGATTTATCTAAATGGCCAAACACCACTTCTGCCACGGTTATTCTAATAACTAGACTTCGAATTTTTAGGCCTTAAAATTATATTTTTAGGTGCTTAAAATAAGCTCAATAAAGAAATATGAAATAGGCTCTAAAAACATAATTAAATGATCCTTCATCACATGTTACTCAAAATTAATAAATTGCAATTATATCATTCATTCATTCATTCATAGTGTTCTGCCCAAGGGCAGGTTTTTCACTGCAAACCCAGCATTCTCCAATCTTTCCTATTTTCTGCATTTTTCTTTGTCTCCTCAAATGATCCATATATCTTAATGTCGTCTATCATCAGCTATTATTGTTGTTGTTATTATTATTATTATTATTATTATTATTATTATTATTATTATTATATTTTACTATTATTGATTTACAGAGATTATTCAGGGTACTGTTTCTTAATATTAGAATTCTTAGAATTTTTCTTACATGACTTTTTCAAGTATTTCGGTATGTATTTTAATTATGGTGAAATTCACGAGACAATCTAAACATGTTTCTCAGTTACTATGGAATAATAAACATACATGCGGTAAGTTAAATACACTACAGTACCGATTAACCGAATCGCGATTTTACTAATTTCCGGATTAACCGAATCCCGACATACCGAGAAATAAAATTTTGATTTAAACATTTTGCAAATGCCACATTTGATTTATACTCTTAATTATGAACGAATTACCGTATTTGGAAAATGCTTGGACTTCAGTTAAAAATAAATTTAAATTAGAACCGATGTGAGATTGAGGTTTGTATCTTGTTTCAGCGCCCTTCCGTTCTGACTTGTTTTTAACTAGTTGTAGAAATTTAGTAAGAGTAGGCCTATAGTAATAATGAGATTTTGAAATTGAATTTGTTAATTTTCAATTTTTTACTGTTTTTTTTTATACATCTTCATTACACAGCTTTTAACACTGTATCACTTCGGAATATGTATGATAAGAACTTTCTTGTGTTAAATTTTAACGTACCTTGTTAACATGGTTCGACCTATTTTCGGTCATCTTCGGAACTGGTCGTTGTTGGTCTTGGCGCCTCTTGTTTCCTGTGTGGGTGCGTTCGTAGTGTAGAGTCAAAGAGTGTATGTGTTTTGAAATTGAGTTGTGTGTTGAGAATATCGTTGGGGCGTGTTTTCGTGTGTATGTATATTTCATATTGTTCTAGTGTGTTGAGTTTCTGGCTTTTTGGTTGGGTGTGCAGTATTTCCATGTCTGTGTTGATGTCTCTGTAGGTGTGGTTGGCATTTGTGATGTGTTCTGCATATGTGGAGGCGTTTTGTAATTTTGTTATGACTGTGATGTGTTCTTTGTAGCGTGTTTGAAATGATCTGCCTGTCTGTCCTATGTAGAAGTTGTTGCAGGTGTTACATTTGAGTTTGTATACGCCTGTGTGGTTGTATTTGTTTGTTTGTGTTGTTTGTGTGTTGAGATGTTTTTGTAGAGTGTTATTTGTTCTGTATGTGATGTTGTAGTTTAATTTCTTGAATGAAGTTGCAATTTTATTTTTTTTTAATTTTACATTTCAATTCTTTTCATTTGTGTGCACAGTATAGGTACATGAAGTGTACATGTATGTTCGAAAAATGTTTAGTTTACTTTAAAATAAAATTGTTCTTTAAATATACACTATACTGAAGTATGTAAAACACCTATGTTTCCGGTTTAACCGAATTTTGTTTAAACTAATAACCCTTGGTCGTATCAAATTCGGTTAAACGAGACTTCAGTGTAATGTTAAAGTTTGAAATACAGTATTCATAAAATCAAATGTAGCCTACTTTATAATGATAATTGGAGAGAACTGTATTAAAGGTCAATTTATGAATGTTGTATTGTTACTCTGAACTGGAATGTTTTACAGTCTGAATTGTAAAGGTCTCCTATGGGCGATATTATAATGGAGTTTTCTTGGAAAGAGATTCAAGAATATCTGAACATCATCCCATGGTTACGCTGTTGAGTACAGTTTATTATTGAATTGATGTTGACGATGATGGTGATGATGATGATTATAGATTCAATAATTCAAATAGAAGCACGTTAATTTTCCTTCATCACTATCCCTGGCAGTAAAAAGTCGATTAGTCCTGTTTTGCAACTCTAACCTCAATCTCCATAGATTGTTTTGCATTTTCAGCGATTCCTGTCTTCACACTCTGCGGAAACATGAAATCGTTTCACATATTTTATACGTAACTCATCCTCCCAAGTCTGGTTCATCATCGATCCGATCTCATCCGCCACGTACTGACCACTGGTTCGTATCGCATTATGAACACTTTGTTATTTATGAGGATATTATAATTTAATATATAATGGTAAGTGCGGTGATATGATAACCCACGAGTACCTTCTCCGTTACAGTTTTTATCGATTAATGCGTTAAAGTGTGCGTATCAAAATCAAAATCCTGTGCATTGTGTAGGGTCATTAAGAGGATACTTGTCAGAAATCTATAAAGTCCATTACACGAAGTAAAGTGAAACAGTATTGTGATTAAATAGATAGATAGGTAGGTAGATAGATAGATAGATAGATAGGTAGATAGATAGATAGATAGATAGATAGATAGATAGATAGATAGATAGATAGATAGATAGATAGATAGATAGATAGATAGATAGATAGATAGATAGATAGATAGATAGATAGATAGATAGATAGATAGATAGATAGATAGATAGATAGATAGATAGATAGATAGATAGATAGATAGATAGATAGATAGATAGATAGATAGATAGATAGATAGATAGATAGATAGATAGATAGATAGATAGATAGATAGATAGATAGATAGATAGATAGATATTAAAAGTATATATAGAAAATATATAATATTTACGCTTGTCCTTTAAGCGAACGTTTAATTTTTTTCCTTGTTTCGCCTGTAGTTCCATCTAACTGACAGGATGTGTATGAGGGGAGAGGTCTACTTGGCCAGTTGCTTTGTAAAAACTGTTCATAATATTAAATTGTAATTTTCTGTATATATGTTTTCAATAAAAAAAATTAAACCGCCAAAAATTATTATGGATCATTTATTTTTTCACGAACATTTTACGAGGACATACGATCACTCTCGAAACAAGACGTTCTGTCCCGGTAGTGGAATAACATTTATTGTAGCTCTTGATTTCTATTGGATTCGATTCGTTTCAGTTCGATACGAACTTCCATTTAAATATATTGTAACGAGAAATAAATTATATTCCATTCGATTCCACCAACCAGGTGGCCCGGATTCGAATCTCGGTCGAGGCAAGTTACCTGGTTGAGGTTTTTTCCGGGGTTTTCCCTCAATCCAATATGAACAAAAGCTGGGTAATTTTCGGTGCTGGACTCCGGACTCATTTCACCGGAATTATCACCTTCATTTCATTCAGACGCTAAATAACCTGAGATGTTGGTACAGCATCGTAAAATAACCCACTATGCATGCATGATTCCACCAAGTGGGAGCGGGCCTTGAGTATATTTATATTCTTGTTGAAATTTAGGAATCGATTTTTGACAATTTCTCTATAAACTATCACGGAGGTGATATGTGCGCGTTATGCTCCTAATGAAGATTAGAAAACAGAGCAATTCGTTTATCCAGACGTAGAACTGTAGAAGAGATATACGAGAAAATGTATACTGAACATTTGCATAGTTCATTTCGTTGTGCACTTGACGGTGAAAGATGAGAGCGTGTAATAGGTACTGTTGACACTAGATGGGTATTACAGATTGCAAAATGCCATAAATTTAGCGGCGTGAATGCAATTGTGATTTGTGGTGGACACCGGACACACCGTTCAATCACATCAGCTCCAAGTTCAACGACACTGCTGACCCCTGCATGTAGGCTGTGTGTCGGTCCAGGTTCTACACAAGAATATTGCATTGCGACTTGTTAATAAGCTTTTCACCTGCAGTGAATTGCATGCAGAGATTGAAATAATGACTTGTAATGCATTTACAATCACATGCTTGCAGACAGAACGAAGCTAGATTTACATGAACTGATTTGCACGGTTTGGTGTGGAATTTAATGAATCAGTTTTGTTTTGCTACAGTGATTGTTGGATCAATTAGTGATAGGCCTATTTTAATTTAGGATTTATAAGTCCCGTCGCTCTAATTTCCGGCAGCCAATCGCGTTGCAGGTCGGCTACATTTAAACGTGTGCATCTTGTGATTCGCTGATGAAGACGTTATTCATTTTTTAAGACTCCATAAATACTTAATATAATCGCCCGCCATTTTGGCTCTTTTGTTGGCGTTCGCAGAAAGCACACGAAGACGTTATTTTCCGCTCAATTATTTGCTGAATTACAGTACGTTTGATTTATTATCATAGGAGCTACGACATGATAATGTTTAACGGTGTGGCAAATACAGGGTGCGTCAGAAAGAACGGATGGATTTCACATGGCAAGAAAATTGTAAAGATTCATCAAATAAAAAATTTATTGTTATCAACATATTCACCAATACATGCAGTTTATTTATGTAAAACAACATTATCCATATGATATCCTTGGCTTTCAATACAGGCATCGAGGCGTTTTCTGATGTTCGCCATCACTTTCACAGTCATAGCTGGTGCAATTGCCACGATTTCTTCACGAATCGCTGTCTTCAGTTCGTCCAGTGTATGTGATCGATGTTTACAAACTTACGCCTTCAAATGGTCCCAAAGAAAGAAGTCGCAGGGCGCGAGATCTTACCGTAGCCTCGGACAATCTCAGTGCAATAGAATTTCGTCCAGGTGATTTCTTCTTTAATGTTGAACCTGTGATACGAAATGAAGCCTCCCACCGCAAAATTGTATTCCGAGTTGGAATCCTAGCGTGACATCCGATGTCGAAATGAGTCCTGAGTGGCGATCACAGACTCTTCATTTTTCAAAAATGTCTCTACGATGAAAGCACGTTGTACACCAGACCAACACCATGTTCTCAACTGAAACTGCATTCTCTGGCTGACCCAACAGTCGTGGTCCCCCTCACTATATCTCTCTCCTCGTTGCGTATCGATAGTTTGAAATCCATCCGTTCTTTCTGACGCACCCTTTAGATTCCTCGTCTGGTAGCTCGGCAACGAAAGAACAAAAATGGCGAACGATACTACGTACCTAGACTTTATAGAGCCTTCACTTCCTAAGACGTAAGCAAAGAGGAGGAGTCATGCCGGGAATAACAGCGTCGCGACTTATATCAGTTAGCAATAATTTGATGTCTAGTAAATTAACACCTTTAGTAATGTTGTAGCCTAGTCCACCGATTGGTCTCGTTGTAGTGTGTTCGCTCCGTGACTCACCGGGCCGGGGTTCGATTCCCCGCTTAGGACAAGTTGCCTGGGTGAGGTTTTGTCGGGGTTTTTCCTTCACTCCTATGGATGAATATATGGTAACTTTATCAGGCACGGTTAGCGCGTCTAGCCGCGAAACCAGGTGGCCCGGGTTCGATTCCCGGTTGGGGCAAGTTACCTGGTTGAGGTTTTTTCCGGGGTTTTCCCTTAACCCAATATGAGCAAATGCTGGGTAACTTTCGGTGTTGGATCTCGGACTCGTTTCACCGGCATTATCACCTTCACCTCATTCAGATGCTAAATAACCCGAGATGTTGATAAAGCGTCGTAAAATAACCCACTAAAAATTTATCAAGCACTTGGAACCCCATTCATTCTCACCACCCCCTTTCCTCCCTTATCATCATTTCCTCTTCCGAAGCTGCTGACTCTCTCGGTCGGCCTCCATGGATGTCAAGAAGTGGTGGTTGGTGGCCAGCAGCGGAACCCACTCCTCTCTCGACGGGAGCTAGGGCTTACACCTCAGACTGTTGAGGGAGAAAACGTGGGGAGGGGCTGTTGGCATAGAATGGTATACGAGTTTAGAAGGAGAGTGGGAGCTGGTCGTCAGGTTATCAGCGGTTAGATCGGTGCGGCTTTGGTGGGATCGGTGGGCATGCAACTCATCTCAGCGGGCGCACAATAGACCTCAGGTCGCGGTGTTTGAGATGTTCCCCTCCAGCCCTCATACCGAGAGAGAGAGAACTATTGTAGCCTAATGTAGTGATTCTACTGTTTCTCAAATCTAATCGCCGTGTTTGGTTGTAGGAGTTTTTGAACTGATTAATTATATTTTGATGTATGATACAATAAATTGTTTTGTTGTATTTTAATGTAAGCTATACAGCTTATATTAAATCGATTCACGATATTTTAATATAGAGACAAATTAAATCGTTTTGCTACATTTTAACGCGAGATCTAAGTCTTCATGTCCACGTCAGGTCTTTGGTATATCATAACATTTTTATATCCGCCACAGAACCAGTTTTTCAATTTATTGTTCTTACAGGCTTCTACAAGGGCAGCAAATTGCATAATTTCGTTTAGAGTTCTGAATTTTCTGAGTGCGCTAGAAAAATTTCTATTACATTCAGATTAACGCTATACAGAGTGATTCACGAGGAGTTACCGCCACTTACGGAGCTAATTTCCGAAGACATTCTGAGCAAAAAGTGTTATATAAATATGGGTCCTATTCTCAATATTTTCAGAGTAACATTAATTTGAAGTTATTTGTAAAATAAAATTTTAAGTTAACCCTTTGCAGCACAATGTTTATTCAGAAGAACCACAGTTTTCTTTCATTCTCAATAATTATAGCACAGATGTTCCACCATGCATCCACCTCTTGAGGATACATAGAAGTGCCATCTGTGTTCAACGTGCAAAGTGGCACTGTGCCTGAACGATAAAAAGAACTGTTTTAAATTTATCATCAAAAGTAATGAATGAATGGTGTTTCTAAACTATGAAAAGAGCAACACTAATAAATGATGTATTTGTAAAACCATTGTAAATATCAGAGTAATGCTATGTTGTTGTTGTTGTTGTTGTTGTTCAGTCAACTGTCCGAAGACAGGTCTGAACCTCACAAGTGATACCAAGAAGGCACTACTCATGAGGCAACTAGGCCAGGAGGTAACGGGGTAGGATGGCCAGTTCCTTTCCCCCTCCATTGCACGCATCGCCGACTAGTTACGTATTACACTAGTTAGATTTCAGATGTATACAAACAATTGTTCTTCCTCTGACACATATCGTCAAGTGAGATGTACTGCCTGATAATAGATGTACATATCAGTTAGAACCTCAATCAGAGGATGCTATATTGGTAAATTATATCAAAATCCTTACTGTCGCACAGTGGTTGTTCAGAATGACAATTATTCTTCTTAAATGTGTGCAGAATCAAAATTTTGAAAAAAAAAATGATCGAAGCTTTCTTATGATCCATGATATGAAAAAAAAAAACATTTTGTTTCCATTTTTTGGTTTTCTGTGTTGAAAAGGGTTAAAAATATACAGCGCAGTCCACACCTGTGGAGTAACGGTCAGCGCGTCTGGGCGCGAAACCAGGTGGCCCGGGTTCGAATCCCGGTCGGGACAAGTTACCTGGTTGAGGTTTTTTCCGGGGTTTTCCCTCAACCCAATACGAGCAAATGCTGGGTAACTTTCGGTGCTGGACCCCGGACTCATTTCACCGGCATTATCACCTTCACATCATTCAGACGCTAAATAACCTAGATGTTGATACAGCGTCGTAAAATAACCCAATAAAAATATACAGCGCAACTCCACAAATAGACATTCCACAAATCAAATAGACACTCACTCTCGTATACTTCACGATACAAGGTAAGTCAACGCACCCTGTCCCGTGCTGCACAGGGCTAACCGGTTGAACCAGTGCAGTAGTGTGCAGATACTTGTACACGTTGGCAGCAAGGCAGGGAACAAAAATGTGTACTTATGTTGAAGCAGAAGTTACAAATATTGGAACGGTTTAAAAAAGGTGAATGAATCAGAGCCATCGCTCAAGAATTTGACATTTCGATCAGAACAGTGCATGGGATAAAACAAAATTAATCTAAATACGAGGCATTCTGTAGTGATTATAAGAAGCGTTGTTGTTATCAGTTGATTGTAGGATGAAAACACAGCTTATTTTGTGTAATTTCCTAAATTTAATCAATAAGGATTATTTATGTTCTCTCTTGAAGGGTATACACCATTTTAAAATAATTTAATACACAAACACAACTATTACAAAAAATGCTCAATAAGTTTTTGTAGCTTTATTCTCTTCAGCCGTAATCAACAATAACAATAATCCAGGTTGCCAGACGACGATAGAAAAGATGCGAAAATAAATGATTGAGGTTTATAAGCAATTGAATGCTCGTTCATATTTAAGTATAAAAATATAGGGGTATCATTTGAAATTTCAAAGTAGGGGCGGCTGGGGGTGGGAGGTGAAATCTAAAATGCAATTAAGCCTGGTTTAAGACTTTCCCCTCAATATCTAAATTTGTTTTTTGTTTAAATTGAATTCAATTTAAATAACTAGTTATTTAGAGTGGGGAGTTTTGAAATGAAAGCCCTGTATGAAGATACATTTAGAGAGTTTTCCCTCCAGAAGTTTATTCTATGTATTACACGTATCACGTATATTATACTTAATCACGAAGTTGTTTTTTTATATATTTTGCATATACTACAATATATTATTTAAAATTATGTACGTTAATTATTTAAGTTTCGGTCAGCACGCCATAAAACATTGTACAGCCCTCATGTTTACCAATGTCCGCAGTATACCGTAGGAAGACAGAGTTCGTACCTCGTCTCGCACACGGACGGACCAGAGCTGTGCCTATTTGTGGAGTTGCACTGTACGTCAAATGTTATTGTAATATAAGCTTAAACATGTTAACAGTAGTGCTTAGACTTCAGTAACTTTTTAAGTTAAAATTTTACTTCAAAGATTGTTGTAATACAGGCTTAAACATTTCATTAACAGTAGTAACAGTAACATTTAAGTTAAAAGTTTACAGCAAAGGCTATGTTTATTCTTTTGTAATACACAACACAGCCTCGTCCTTGATGCGGGAGTAGTTTTACATCGTACATCACCACGCGCCACTGTCCTTAGTCAAGTCATTTGGTTCATTGCACAAACTCCGTACTCATAATTTGAAAGAGTTGTGGCTAAGATTCAAGTCTCTAGTTATAATACTTAAACCTAACGTGTAAGAATTTTAACGAATATATGGGAATCCTCGCAAAAGGCTAATTTCGTGAAACTGTGCATGATGCTCTTTTGCGCGTAATATGAACTTACGACTGAAACCACACAATACACAAACTTTGAATGAGAGGGGAAACGGAAGGACTACGGGTATCCCTGTGTACACAGAACTGCCTATGGCGTTGTTATCCTGGCATTGTAATGAGGGACAATACATGCAAATCTGTGGTGTCAACAGCAACAATTCACGTACTCAGAGCGTTGTTACAGCAATTTATGAACGCATTTATTTTTACTTTCCTTTCTTTAGAGGAATGTAGGCCTGCTAATACAACTGCGACCAGTGCATTTAATCTCTTTTCTTCCTGAGAAATCCTCTTGCGATTTGTTGCGTACAGAACAACAAATGGAAAAATGTTTTTATAAATCGGTATCCCCAGATATTTCTCATTCTGTACATAGGACTATTCTAAGCATATCAACACAAGTCTATTATTAATGACTTACTCAAATGAAAATATTATCTTAACATCGTCTTAAAAGGTCTTTAATTGGCGAGGAAGTAACGGTAGATTTTTGAGAAAAGGTTTTGGATTTTTCACTGTAGCCAGAATAAAGAAGTTAAATAACATAACATTTCGAATCCCTTAATATTAATTAGTTACTCAAATGAAAATATTATCTTAACATCGTCTTAAAATGTCTTTAATGAGTGAGGAAGCAACGGTAGATTTATGAGAAAAGGTTTTGGATTTTTCACTGTAGCCAGAATAAAGAAGTTAAATAACATAACATTTCGAATACCTGAATATTAATTAGTTACTCAAATGAAAATATTATCTTAACGTCGTCTTAAAAGGGTCTTTAATAAATGAGGAAGCAACGGTAGATTTTTGAGAAAAGGTTTGGGATTTTTCATTGTAGCCAGAATAAATAAATTAAATAACGTAACATTTCGAATACCTAAATATTAATTACTTACTCAAATGAAAATATTATCCTAACATCGTCTTGAAAGGGTCCTTAATGGATGAGGAAACAACGGTAGATTTTTGAGAAAAGGTTTGGAAGTTTTCATTGTAGCCAGAATAAAGAAATTAAATAACATAACATTTCGAACAACTTAATATTAATAATTACTTAAATGAAAATATTATCATAACATCGTTTTAAAAGGATCTTTAATAAATGAGGACGCAACGGTGGATTTTTGAGAAAAGATTTGGGATTTTTCATTGTAGTCAGAATAAAGAAGTTAAATAACATAACATTTCTAATACCTTAATATTAATTACTTACTCAAATGAAAATATTATGTTAACATCGTCTTAAAGGATTTTTAATGGATGACAAAGCAACGGCAGATTTTTGAGAAGAGGTTTGGGATTTTTCATTGTAGCCAGAATACAGAAGTTAAATAACATAACAGTTCCAATATCTTAATATTAATTACTTACAAAAATGAAAATATTATCTTAACATCGTATTAAAAGAGTCTTTAATAAATGAGGAAGCAACGGTAGATTTTTGAGAAAAAGTTTGGGATTTTTCATTGTAGCCAGAATAAAGAAATGAAATAGCATAACATTTTCAATACCGTAATATTAATTACTTACAAAAATGAAAATGTTATTTTAACATGGTCTTTAAAGGGTTTTTAATGGATGACGAAGCAACGGCAGATTTTTGAGAAAATATTTGGGATTTTTTATTGTAGACAGAATAAAGAAATGAAATAGCATAACATTTCTAATACCTTAATATTAATTAGTTACTCAAATGAAAATATTATCTTAACGTCGTCTTAAAAGGGTTTTTAATGGATGAGGAAGAAACAGCAAATTTTTTAGAAGAGGTTTGGGATTTTTCATTGTAGCCAGGATAAAGAAATTAAAAAACATGACATTTAGAATACCTTAATATTACTTAATTACTGAAATAAAAATATTATCTTAAAATCGTCTTAAAAGGGTCTAAATTGGATGAGGAAGCAACGGTAGATTTTTGAGAAAAGGTTTCGAATTTTTCATTGTAGCCAGAATAAAGAAATTAAATAACATAACATTTCGAATATCTTAATATTAATTACTTACTCAAACGAAAATATTTTCTTGACATCGTCTTAAAAGGGCCTTTAATGGATGAGCAAGCAATGACAGATTTTTGAGAAAAGATTTTGGATTTTTTATTGTAGCTAGAAAAAAGAAGTTAAGTAACATAATATTTCGAATACCATAATAGTAATTACTTACTCAAATGAAAATATTATCTTAACATCGTCTTAAAAGGGTCTTTAATAGATGAGGAAACAGCGGTAGATTTTTGAGAAAAGGTTTGGAATTTTTCATTGTAGCCAGAATAAAGAAATGAAATAACATAACATTTCGAACACTTTATGTTTTCGTTGGGGCTATTATAAAGGCTGATTTACTTGAGTGGTCCTGTACGAAGTGGAGGAGGAAGTAAAGTGATAGTTAAAGAATATTGATTTAAAAATTTCCGCAAATATTCTATAGGTATAGGCCAAAATTTTCAGATACCTGATAACAAAGAATGTCGTTTGGGGAAGTTTACCTCAACTGAAAGCGAAATTTGTCTCGCAAGATCTGGATTTAGATTTATATTCTTAATTAAGGATTCACATAATTCATCTCCTATGTCAAAATTGTCTTCACTTAATTCTTGCAAAAGTTTAATTTTGTCTGGATGACATTTCTTTGATTTCTACAACTGTGCAGTTTTGGAAGTCGCAGGTTTCATTGTCCTGAACGTTCATTAAACCTTAATAATAATTTCGAGAGTAGGTTTCCACTGTAAATGATTCTCATCTCCAGATTAAATTGCAGAAATGAACAGCCAACCGTAAAGAAGAGTAAGATCTAAAAACCTAAACAGTTCTAAAGATCACCATTTCCATTCTCCAGAGCGTTTATTAAACTTTAGTAGTCATTTCGAGAGTAGGCGTCGATAACAAATCAACCCTCTGTAGATTAAATTCTAGAAACCGGTCAGCCAACCAGCCGTAAAGAGATGTAAGACGTAAAGAAATCTGTCCATATGAAAATCACAGATTTCATTGTCTAAAGAGTTTATTAAACTTAATAGTCATTTCGGCAGTAGGCGTCGACAACATACATATGAGTCCTCCTCAGATTGAAGTGAGCCAACCTGTACTAGAGAGGAGGTAAAAAAAGAACTGTGCAGTTCTAAAAATTACAAGTTTTATTGTCCAGAACGTTCATTAAAATTTAATAGTAATTTCTGAAGTAGGCGTCGACAATAAATGCTTCCTCTGCAGATGATATTCTAGAAACGAGTTGCATCCTTCAGTAGACAGTTTTTTTTTCTCAGTCAGTGACCCAACCAATTCCTTTTTCTTTTTCTGATCAGTTTCAGCATCATTATTTCTTCATCCACTCTTTCCAGTACAGCCTCGTTTCTTATTCTGCCTGTCTATTTCAAACGCTTCATTTTTCTCCATAGCCACATTTCAAATGCTTCTAGTTGCGTCTCTTCACTTCTTCGTAATGTCCATGTTTCTGCCACATACAATGTAACACTCCATACAAAGCACTTCGCTTGTCTCTTTCTTAGTTCCTTATCCAGAGACCCGCAGAAAATGCTCCTTTTTCTATTTAAAGCTTCTTTTGCCATTGGTATTCTCCTTTTGACGTCCTGGGAGCAGCTCACGTACTGCTTTTAGTACACACCAAGTATTTGAAGCTGTACACTTGCTGTACTGGACCATTTATAATTCGCATGTTTATCTGCTATACTTTTCTTCCTGTGATCATAGTCTTCGTCTTGTTTGAATTTATCTTCATCCCTTACTGATCATAGGTGTCATTTACCTCCAGTAGCATATCCCTTAGTATCATCTCTTCTGCTAACAACGCCATATCATCAGCAAATTTTATGCAGTTTAATCTTATTCCTCCTACTATCACGCCTCCCGTATTCTGAAAACAGATCTTCACTAAACTCTCCAAGTGGAAATAAATACAAGTCATATGTTTTCACTACATTATTATTTTTTAATTAATTATAAATTAATGACTATTAAATAGTTCCACATTTTGTTTTTAGTGCAGTTTGTTTATTATTTACTAATTAGGGCCTATAATTAATAATTGTTCCTCTAATTGAGGTTCTGGTTGATATATACTGTACATCTGTTATCAGGCAGTATATCTCACTTGACGATATGTATCAGAGGAATGATAATTGTTTGTATACATCTGAAGTCTGATTAGTGTAATATGTAGCTAGTCAGCCATTTATGCAATGAATTGGGCAAGGAATTGACCACCCTATCGCATTATCTCTTGCTTAGTTGCCTCATGAGTGATGTCTTATTGGTGTCATTTATGAGATTCAAACTTGTTTTTGTACAGCTGATTAAAAACAACAACAATTCATAATTATTAAATGGTTCTATATTTTGTCTTTACTACTTTTTGTTATTTTTAAAGACAAAATCACAATTAAAATATACTTAAAATTAAGATATTATCACAGTCTATGTAGTACATACACTCACGAAGCTTGAGGTGATTTTTTGCATTTCTCGCGATACAATGCTCCAAGCGCTTAGCAACTGAGAGTACTAGGAACAATAGACTGTGCGATAGTAGCGATCCTAGTGGCTAGCAACTAAAGTTCAACTGTCATTGGATGCATATTCCCTACATATTGAGCTTTGTGATTGTATGTACTAGGCTGTGATATTACAGTATCCAAGTTAAAATTCGTGTTGTCTACACGTTTCAGGATATTGCCGTCCTATCCTCAGTAGCTATCTGAAAGGAGTGTGAAAAATCTATTGTAATAGCCTATAAATATGTTGAAATACTGTTGCGATGTTAATGAAGTGTCTTAAAATATTACCATTTGACAAGCTGTATGTATATGAAAGGTGAAAATGAACCTCGTACAGACTGAGTACTTACAAAGCCAGATCAGCTGTTATTCTTGCTGACGTTTAGTGCCGATGTAGATCGCTGGCTGATTGAAGCGCGTAAGTTCGGGACTGTACGTATATTGGAACTACGTTAGTCAAGCTCAGAACCAATTTATCAATTGGGGCTTTATCATTTAGATTATTAATATGACTTTTTAATTTATCTTTATAAATTTCTATGGGTTCTAAAATGTTAAGTGCTTGACCTTTATTTTGTAAGTGTAACATAGTCATATTAGATTTAATATTTGTAAAGAAACGTTGATTATTTTTTTATTTTAGTAGGTTATTTTACGACGCTTTATCAACAGCTTAGGTTATTTAGCGTCTGAAGGAGATGAAGGTGATAATGCCGGTGAAATGAGTCCGGGGTCCAACACCGAAAATTACCCAGCATTTGCTCATATTGGGTTGAGGGAAAACCCCGGAAAAAACCTCAACCAGGTAACTTGTCCCGACCAGGAATCGAACCCGGGCCACCTGGTTTCGCGGCTAGACGCGCTAACCGTTACTCCACAGGTGTGGACAATGTTGATTATTATTATAAATATGTTCATTGAGGGCTGATTGGAAAATATTGTTGTGTGAAATCTGTCTGTTCTTTATACCTTGTGTTGAAAGTCCTCCCAGTCTGACCTATAATGTAGAATTGCAATTAGAAAATTGACGTTCTAATTTGTAAACTCTTGAAGCATTAAATTTGTTGTGGGTCGAGTCTAACTAAGTTAATGAATAACATTTTTGTAATATGTTGTTTGTTATATGTGATATTTCATATTTAAACTTTCTGAAAGTATTAGTAATTAGATATGTGAAGTTATTAGAAAATGTGAAAGTAAAGAACGTTTTGTTTTCTTTAAGCTGGAAAAGTTTAGTATTTTCATTACTTAATTTTCTTTGATTTGTAGGTATTATTATATTGTCAACTAATAATTTTTTTTATACTTTTCAAGGGAAATTGTGTATATGATTTCTAATTCATTTTTATAGTCTTTTTCGTTCATAGGAATACTGATAAGTCTATTTATTAAACTATTGAGTTTGACTATTTTATGTTTAGCTCGATGGTTGGAGCATGAAGGTATCAAATGCGTAGTTTGGGTTGGCTTCCTATAAATTTTTAACTGACATGTATTATTACTTTTCTCTATTGTGATGTCAAGAACATTTATCTTATTTATTCCATCGTCTTTCGTAAATGAGACTTTGAAATTAATTTTGTTTATATTATTTAAAAGGACTTCAGACGTAGTGTCGTATCTTAACTTTAAGTATATTTTAATGATTTATGGAGAACACTGTTGAATAACGACTAATATTTTAACATGTCTACTGTACAAAATCATTGGTTTCTGTAGCTTTCTAAATATTTTCGTTCATTGAACTGACTCCCGAACATGAGCAATGCTTTTTCAAGATCCACTGTATTTTAATGAGCGTATTTTTATTTGAATAAATTTGAATTTGAAAAAAAAATTGGTCCACGCCTATTGACTGCTTCCGTGGTCTATTGGTCAGCATGCTGGCTTCCAGATCAGGAGGTCCCGGGTTCGGTTCCCGGGCTCGGTTCCCGGGCTCGGCTCTCGGTGAATTTTTCTTGAAGAAGAAGAATTCCCTGGGTGTCTAGAGTCTGGAAATTTGTATGAATGTGAGTGTGACTGTGACTGTGAGTGTGCCGGGTTAATATTCATTAACCAATCATCACAAATATAAAAATACTGTCGCTGGGCAGTAACCTGAACACACGTTTCAACGTCACATTGTTGACAAGTAGGCCTAACTCCATCTGTTAACACAACCATAAAGCATCTAATAGATGCTATAGAGTTACCAAGAAAAAAAAAACGCCTATTGATATATCCAAAGACCCTACACACGCGCTGTCATAAAAAAAAAAACTTTCGTTATACTTCATACAATGAGGAAGTATATAACTGTAAGAATTTATTAGAGATGGAACTTGAGATGTCTAGAAGTCCAAGTTGGCTAAGTAGTCCCGGTCCATAGTAACACTGTGGCGGACAAGGTCGCAGTTGGGGCTTTTCTTGGGGTTCTCCAGTTTTTCCCCATATCATTCCGTCACCATATCTCCATTTCGTTATCATTCCATAGCATTCTCCGATCGCCAGCTGGCGACGCACGGATGAGACTGGCCTAGGGACGAGGGAAGTTGCCTGTTCGACACTTGGGTACGCAGTGAACCTTAGTATAGTCAGCCGGTGTGGGTTTGGGAATACGTCTAGCGCAATAGACTGTAACAGGCCGTAGTGCTCCCTTCCGTAAATTCAATTCAATTTGCTCCAAGTCAATTTGACAGCTCCAGATTCTTCCGTTCCCCATACGAGAACGCTTGACGAATAAAGGCTGGTTCACAATAAACCGGAAACGAGAATCGGAACGAAAACGGTAAAATTGTTAAAATGTATACATTTAAATGTGAGCATTCACAATTAACGAAAAGCTTGCCGGAGCCCGAGATCGGGAACGGAGAGTTGGCCAAGTTTCAACTTTGGCGTTCACGTTTCCGATCACAGCCCACTAGATTCATTCTATTGCCATCTAAAAGCTATTTTGTTGTATATTTTGTAGCAAGAAGACCGTGACATAACCTATGCATTATTTTGTTCTGTGCTGTGCATCATGGAGCAAGTTTTATTTGATGGAATTCTAATATTGAAATCCTCACATTTACGATAAGCGGCGTGCCTCGTATAAAGATGAGAAAATGAAGGAGAATACATGGCTTTCAATAGCTGCATCTTTGAACACCGATCGGAAGCGAACCATATTTTATTACGGTATTGGTTCTATTACACACTACATATTCACGCTTCAATTCAATAACTACTGTTGTGTTCATTTTTGTTCTATTACAAATGTTTCTTCTCTAATTATTTTACGTTATGGTAGACTTAAATAGGTTGTGATAATAAAGATGCATGGGCATATTTATAGTACCGTACCTAATGAAACGTTTCAGTTGAAATTTCGAAGTTGGTTAACCTGTGTTTATGTTGGCTGCCTTGTACACATGAGAGAACGCCATTGGTCAGTTATACACAAATAACATGAGAATGCGTAATATCGACTTTAAATATCGTTATTGACATACATATCGAT
Source organism: Periplaneta americana (assembly GCF_040183065.1). Taxonomy (NCBI): domain Eukaryota; kingdom Metazoa; phylum Arthropoda; class Insecta; order Blattodea; family Blattidae; genus Periplaneta; species Periplaneta americana. The sequence goes on from NC_091133.1 coordinate 93,830,551, forward strand.
ATGCCTAGTCGTCTACGTTCTCGGTTTATTGTGAATAAAAAATTTTCATATTCACGTCCTCTGCTTCTCGTTTTCATTCCGGTTCTCGTTCCCGGTTTATTGCGAACCAGCCTTAACAACATCGTGTTCATCTCCTTTAAGCCTGTACAGAGCTGACTGGATGAGTTTACAGCCTAGTGGAAAAGCTGCGTGTGGAAGAATAAAGTTAGCCAGCTTACAGCAGAACGTAGAGCATTTCAGTGTTAGCCAGTGTGACCGACACATTCCCAGTTAAAGAGAAAGAACCCAGCAGTACGTCGAAATGATTTAATTTTGGGGTGCAATCGATCTGCGACACATGCACATCTGGGGTGAACCCTGCGATATCGATGTTAAGGGTTGGCCACCCCCTACCCCACAACTAGATCCACGTGCGGCTCATTGATCGTGTCCCCGCTGCCCCTCTTCTCTTACTACAGGTAGGTTCTGTTCTGCTCGTCTTTTCACAAGCAAGAAAACAACCTCTTATGACCGTTAGGCACGCGTAGCGTTCTTTTCGTGAGCCAAAAATAGCCCTATGCCCACCATTATGTAATAGGTAAAGGAGCTGATGTAGGCCCACATTATATAGGACTAACATGAAGTAACTAACATAGCTAAAATTAATACAATTTCTAAACAAATTGAGCTATCAAGATGCACTAAGTGGCTGTAGAATGGGATTGAGTTGTTCCGTACTAAAAGAAATAGGCCTACTTGCGTTATTATAATGCAGTAATAATTATTAAGCTTTAAAAATTAAACTGATATTATTTTGTTAGCAATTTTGGCTTGTTTATTACCAGAGACCGACACGATATGAAGAAAACTGTGTCAAAATATGAAAATATGATATAAATATGTAACTGGCGCTTTTCCAATTCACTACAGGATAAAGCAAGGAGAATATGCCATTAGGAAAGTTCAGAATAACAGAGAGGGTTTGAAATTGAACGGGTTACATCAGCTGCTTGTCCATGCGGATGACGTGTGTAAGTTAGGGGAAAATCCACAAACTATTAGGGAAAATACGGAAATTTTACTTGAAGCAACTAAAGAGATATATCTGAAAGTAAATCCCGAAAAGACAACGTATGTGATTATGTCTCGTGACCAGAACATAATACGAAATGGAAATATAAAAATTGGAAATTTATCTTTCGAAGAGTTGGAAAAATTCAATTATCTTGGAGCAACAGTAACAAATATAAATGACACTCGGGAGAAAATTAAACGCGGAATAAATATCGGAAATGCCTGTTACTATTCGGTTGAGAAGTTTTTGTCAACCAGTCTGCTCTCAAAAAAGCTAAAAATTAGAATTTATAAAATCGACTTTATGTTACCGGGTTTCCTGTATGATTTTGAAACTTGGACTCTCACTTTGAGAGAAACACAGAGATTAAGGGTGTTTGAGAATAAGATGCTTAGGCAAATATTTGGGCCTAAGAGGAACGAAGATACAGGAGAATGGAGAAAGTTACACAACGCAGAACTGCACGCATTGTATTCTTCATCTAACATAATTACTTACTTACTTACTTATGGCTTTTAAGGAACCTGCAGGTTCATTGCCACCCTTACATTAGTCCACCAACGATCCCTACCCTGTGCAAAATTAATCCACTCTCTATCATCATATCCCACCTGCCTCAAATCCATTTTAATATCATCTAACATAATTAGGAACATTAAATCCAGACATTTGAGATGGGGTGGGTATGTACCATGTATGGGCGAATCCAGAAATGCATAGAGTGTTAGTTGGGAGGCCGGAGGAAAAATATTTTTGGGGAGGCCGAGACGTAGGTGGAAGGATAATATTAAAATGGTTTTAAGGGAGGTGGGATATGATGATAGATATGATTGTATACAGGGTGAATAAATAATGTCATTAATTTGAGGGGCTGATATTTCAAACAAACAAAAATTAATATAGTTTTGCTTGTTTTTACTTCCTTTTGGAGATAAAAATTATTGTATTAAACATTTCATAGCGTGTTATGGGAAAGACATTAATTGAATTTGCAATATGCTCGTCAATTTAAAAGAGTAGTGTATTATGATAATAAATGATTGAAAGAATTTTAGTTTTGTCCTTCAAATGTGCAGAAATTTGATCTGAATAAATGTAACATTGCAAAATTCCTTTGCAGAACGGAAATTTATATTTGTTTGGATCAAATTTCTGCATATTTAACTAAAGGATAAAACTAAAATTCTTTCTATAATTTATTATCATAATACACTGCTCTCTTAAACTGATTGAGCATATTGGGATTTAAATTATATATTCAATTATAAATTGAATTAATCTACTTTGTATTAATTGTACAAATTTGTATAGCTTAATGAAAGTATGCTTGTAAATTGAATTAATCTGCTTACTTTGTATTGTATATGTTTGTATAGTTTTGACCGATGAATTATATATGCTTTAAATCTGTATAGCTCTATTGATAAATTGTTTGTGTTTGTAATTTGAAGTAGTTTGCATGATATGTATTATCAATTTCTGTATATCACAACTGATTGAATTTTTTATGCCTTAAATTTAATTAACTTACTTGTTTTGTATACATATAGGTCAACTGATGAATGATCGTTTGCGTTTCTAAATGTAATAATCTGATTGGCTATGTATTGTATATTTTAGTAGAGCCATCGATGTAGCTCAGTTGGCAGACTCGCTGGGCTGCTGATCCGGAACTGCGTTCGGGCTTGGGTTGGATCCCCCTTTGGTCTCATCGAATGGTTTCTTCCGAGGTTTTCCCCAGCCGTGGAACTGAAGCCGGATGGTCTATGGCGAGTCCTCGGCATCACTTCATTTTAAACCTTTGATTTGATTACCTGGTTGGGTTTTTCCGAGCTTTTCCCCAACCAAAAGGCAAATGCCGGGTAATATTTTGGCGAATCCTCGGACCTCACCTCATCATTGTAGAAAATTACTACATTGTAAAACTGTAAAAATTGTAAAATATTGTAAAAATTTGTAAAAATTGTAATAGTGTAAATTTTGACTTGTTCCACATCTTAAAGCTTCATTGCTCATGTAAGATCTATGGAAGATAATAAATAAATAAAAAAATAGTACATTATGCAACGAGCCTATAGACCTAATGATAGTAATTAAGAAGCGAGTATGGATGTTTATGAAACGAGCGCAAGCGAGTTTCATAATTTTCATACGAGCTTCTTAATTACCATTATAGGCGAGTTTCATACGACTTTTTATGCTCGACCATATTTCTAACTTGAAATTATTCAGATGTATACATTTTATTTGTATCTGACAAGGTCGGAAGTGACCTTGTTCTAGGTCGTGAATTGTGAGATGTGCGCAGACGCGAAAGTATTGATTTTTTCCGAGGAACAATAATGTCATTGACATTGTGTAATCCCGTTAAACTTGGTATAAATTTGATTAGTGAATTCGACATTGAAAAACGAGATGACAAATTGAATTTATTTGAATATTATTTACAATTCACACTAATTATTATAGTAACAGAACATAACCTTCTGCGACAGTATATTGGATTCCCAGCCTCCGTGACTTTTCGCTAATTCTCTTTCGATTGCATATCCGAGAATAATCGATATTTGCGGTTTTATAACGGTACAAAGCTGACTCGTTATTGGCTGAACACCTGTAAGCTGAGTTGTCATTGGCTGAAAACACCTGAACTTTAATGAGTAGGTGTACTTTAATTACTACATTTCGGCATGGTCGAGCATAAAAAATAAATAAAATTCTCCAAAACAAGCTATGAAATGTTTCATATAAAACAAATCTTATCTCTAAAGGAAGCAAAAACGAGCAAAATTGTATTAAACTTTATTTTTTGAAATATCTCAAAGAAAACCTTCTTGAAATTATTCACATTACTTAAGATTCACTCTGTAATTTATATAGGGAAAAATAATGGCTTGTTATAGCGTTCAGAATTTGCAGCACACATTATTAATCTTCTAGCTATTGCATGTGATTGCAATAAGTACGCACAAAGGGCGACCTGTAATTAGGTCAACTGTATCAATCTGAAGACTGCGGCTGAACTTTCAGGTGGAAATGTTTCCCAAACACGAAGTTCAACGACCTGACGCGGCCCTGTTCTTGAGTGCCGGAGCATCGGAGGTGGGATTTGTACCAATCAATACATTACCCTTATTTTCTATTCCACGTGTTTTCATTTGTCACCAACCTACGATAGGAATGTTCTGACCTTTTAGATGTGATCTTTGCTGATGTGAAATTTGACGATGAAACAAAATTATTTTGTGTTCTGTTTAATCATGCAATACCAATCTTAAGTTATATGATCTGCACCGCTTTAACAGCATCCTGTTTTAATCTGGTAACCTCACTCTTATCCTCCCGTCCTTCCTTCCCCTTCTCTACTTCATTCTCATCCTCTCTACTCTGCTTGTCTACTCTCTTCTGCTCCACCTTCCGTTTTTCTAAGTTCATCTCTCTCTCTTTAACTCTTCTATACTCTCCTCCTCAATTCTTCTGCTTTTTTCCACTATTCTGCACTTCCCTACATTTATTTCTCCTCAATTCTGCGGTTCTATCCTCCACTCCACTCTTCTACACTTTCTTCAATCTCTTCTCCTCAATTCATCTGCTTTCACGTCAGTTTACCTGCACTCTCCTCTTTCCTTCACTATCCTCCACTCCCATCTACTCATGTCCTCTCTTCAACTCCTCTGCATTATTCTTCACTTCTTCTGCTCTCTTCTCCACTTTTTTGGTTTCTCCTCCACTCTTCTCCTCTCTTACCAATTTTTTGCTCCCTTCTTTGCTCTTATACTCTCTCCTCCACTCTTCCCCACATTTCTGCTTTCTTTTCTACACTTTTGCTCTCTTCTCCGCTCTTTGACATCTCCTGCACTCTTCTCCATACTTCTGCTCTCTTTTCCATTCTTCTGCTCTCTTTTCCATTCTTCTGCTCTCTTTTCCACTCTTCTGTTCTCCCCCCACTCTTCTCCACACTTTGATCTTTCCTCCACTCTTCTGGTCTCTTCTCCACTCTCCTGCTTTCTCCTCCATTCTTCTCCACTCTTCTGCTATTTTCCCCACTCTCGTGCTTTCTCCTCCACTCTCCGGCTCTCTCCTCCACTCTCCGGCTCTCTCCTCCACTCTTCTGCTCTCTCCTCCACTCTCCTGCTCTCTCCTCCACTCTCCTGCTTTCTCCTCCACTCTCCGGCTCTCTCCTCCACTCTTCTGCTCTCTCTTCCACTCTCCTGCTTCATCCTCCACTCTTCTGCTCTCTCCTCCACTCTCCGGCTCTCTCCTCCACTTTTCTTCACTCTTCTGCTCTCTCCTCCACTCTTCTCCACTCTTCTTCACTATCTAGCTCTCTCCTCCATTCTTCTCTTCACTCTCTAGCTCTCTCCTCCACTCTTCTGCTCTCTCCTCCACTCTTCTGCTCTCTCCTCCACTCTTCTGCTCTCTCCTCCACTCTTCTGCTCTCTCCTCCACTCTTCTCCACTCTTCTGCTCTCTACTCCACTCTCCGGCTCTCTCCTCCACTTTTCTGCACTCTTCTGCTCTCTCCTCCACTCTTCTCCACTCTTCTGCTCTCTCCTCCACTCTTCTGCTCTCTCCTTCAATCTTCTTCACTCTCTAGCTCTCTCATCCATTATTCTCCATTCTCCTCCACTCTTCTGCTCTCACCTTCACTCTTCTTCACTCTCTAGCTCTCTCCTCCATTCTTCTCCATTCTCCTCTTCACTCTCTAGCTCTCTCCTCCACTCTTCTGCTCTCTCCTCCACTCTTCTGCTCTCTCCTCCACTCTTCTCCACTCTTCTGCTCTCTCCTCCACTCTTCTTCACTCTCTAGCTCTCTCCTCCACTCTTCTCCATTCTCCTCTTCACTCTCTAACTCTCTCCTCCACTCTTCTCCATTCTCCGGCTCTCTCCTCCACTCTTCTGCTCTCTCCTCCACTCTTCTGCTCTCTCCTCCACTCTTCTCCACTATTCAGCTTTCTTCTCCACTCTCCTGCTTTCTCCTCCATTCTTCTCCACTATTCTCAACTCTCTGGTTCTCTCCTCCATTCTCCAGCTCTATCCTCCACTATTATGCTCTCTCCTCCACGCTTTCCACTCTTCTGCTCTCTCCTCCACTCTTGTGCTCTCTCCTCCACTCTTCTGCTCTCTTCTCCACTCCTGTTCTCTCTTTCACCCTTCTCCACTATTCTCCTCTCTCCTCCACTCTTCTCTACCCTCCTGCGCTCTCCTCCATTCTTGCCCACATTTCTGCTCACTTTTTAACTCTTCTGCTCTCTTCTCCACTCTTCTGCTCTCTCCTCCACTATTTCCCACACTTTTGCTCTCTCCTTAACTCTTCTTCACTCTTCTGCTCTCTTTTCTATGCTTTTCCACACTTCTGTTCTCTCCTCCACTCTCCTATTGTTTCTTGTTCCATTTCTTCTCATCTGTTCTTCTCTTTTTTTCTTCTGTATTTCTCCGTTTATGTTCTCTTCTTATCTGCACTATTTTGTTCAATTCTCTTCTCTTGTGCTCTGTTTCTTATCTTCCGTTCTTGTTTTCTTTTCTTCTCTTCAGCTTCGTTTTATTTTTCTTTGTTTCCTCCATTTGTGTTCTCTTCTGTTCTGCTATATTTTGTTCATTTCTCTTCTGTTCTGCTCCATTTTCTTGTCTTCTGCTCTTTCATTTTTTCTTTGCTTTGCAGCGTCGTTTTGTTCTCGTTTATTTTTATGTCCCGTTTTTGTTCTCTTCTGTTCTGCTGTGCTTTTGTTCAGTTCTCTTTACTCACTTTTGTTCTACTCCGTATTGTTCTGCTGTGATTAGCAATATTTCACACCATTCCACTGGGGAATAGTAATAACAGTTTGCCGGAATTTTAAATGGTTGGAATTGTTTCAAATACAATAGCCACTTAGTCACATTACTGAATCTGCTGATTAAAGGTAATCTGATGAAATTAATAGCTTCCAGCTCGTCATATCGTGACGTAAATAGCGGTTTTATTACTTACGGTATAATGCGTCTGGACACCCATACGCAGTCTTTTATTATTGCTTTACTGATGCATATTTAACGTTTAGTTTTTATTGCGGTTGGGTTGGACTTTGAAAATGTCTGAGGAGTTTTTTCATCAAGGTCATAAACGAGCGTTAACTCAGTGCTATATGTAAACATCACCAACATCGTGTCATTGTAGATGTGAATGGGAGATTTGTTCTTTTGTGGTTTAGAATTGTGATTAACTGTAAACGTTCTAGTGTTTTAAAAACGAGACTCCTTTAACATACGGAGAATAGTCATTGCGCGAAAGAGAAGCCCTTCGACTGGGATTCACAAGCAGGTAAGTAGTGAAATTCGAGTACTTACGAACCTCGATACATCGAAATGCTGAGAGTGTCGGAAAATATTGAGGCTCAGCGAAATTGAGAAATATGAATAAAGAAATTTCCCCATTTTATCGGCATTTTAAGATACGATGTTAATGAAAATTGAAGGGTTCAGAACCATAGTGGGCCAAGCGCCATTTAGTAAAATCGTAGAAAACAAGGGTTAAAATGAAATTATTACCATAATTGAATGGAAACATATAGCAAGTAATATAAAGTAGGCCTATATACATTAAAACTAAATGATAACCTATGTCAATCTTCATTAAACTATGCTATTCACTTAACTTTAACCCTTGCTTTCTCCGTTTTTAATAAATGGCGCTTGGCCCACTATGGCTCTAAACCCTTCAATTGTGGTATACACTTATTTTAAGAGCACTTTTATTGTATCTACCTAAACAAAAAGTTATAGTACAGTAGTAATAAAATTATGGAAAGTTCTATGTTACTGTAATATCTTAGTTGGCAACGAAACGATATAAAATTAAGCTTAAGTTTTAATACAACAATGAAAAAATAAAAAACTAAAAATGTATTAATACATTCGAAATATATCGTCACCGCCACCACCATTATCATCATCATCATCCTCATCATCGTCATCGTCATCGTCATCATCATCATCATCATCATCATCATCATCATGAATTGTGAAGGGTTAGCTTGTTGCCTCTTTCATAATCTTCAAATTGAAGTTGGGCTTTCCAGCTCTTTTTCGGTCTTCCTATGTTGAGTTTTCCAGTTCGTTGATAATTAAATTTTTGTTTAGGAATTATGGTGTTAGACGTTCCATTTAAATGATTTACCTATTGTTTTTAATGATAGTCTTTTGTTTCTGACAGAGTATTAGTATTAGTATTTATTTATTTAACCTGGTAGAGATAAGGTCGTCAGGTCTTCTCTGCCCCTCTACCAGGGGATTACAACTATAATATGAACAATAAAATTACAATTAATATTAAATTTACAATTACAATTACAATAAAAATTAAAGTACGACAAGATTACCTGATTAATGAAAGCTAGACATTTTATCATAGAAGTTAAGAACAAAGAATATTTTTGTATTTACTGAATTACAAATTAAACCTACAATAACAAAATTCTATAGTGATGAAATTACCATATATTGAGTTATTTTGTGATAGATTAAGAGAACTATTTACAAGAAACCATGTCTAAACGAGTCTCAATTACTGACCAAGTGCCTAGTAAGTTTGCGTTTGAATTCAATTTTATTTCGACAGTCCCTGATGCTAGCAGGTAACGAATTGCAGAGTCTTGGCAGGGTTATTGTGGAAGAGGATGAGTATGAGGAGGTGCGATGGGATGGTATTGTTAGTATTGTTTCATGGCGAGAGCGTGTGTTCAGATTGTGGTGGGAAGAAAGGTAAGTGAAGCGAGACGACAGGTACGAAGGAATAGAAGAGTTCATGATTTCGAAGAGAAGGAGAAGTGAATGTAAATTTCTTTTCTTATCTAGTTTAAGCCAACCTATTGTTTCCAGGGATGGGGTAATATGATCATATTTACGAACATTGCTTACAAAACATACACACAAATTATGAGCATGTTGAAGTTTCGTTTTGTTGTCGCTGGAAAGGTCAGTCAGTAAAATGTCAGCATAGTCAAAATAGGGAAATACAAGTGTCTGCACAAGGGACTTTTTTAAGCAAGAGGGGAGATGAACATTTATCCTTTTTAGCACATGGATAATAGAATATACTTTTCTGCTGGTTTCAGTAATTTGCAGTGTGCTCCACTTTAAGTTTTTTCCTAACAGTTTCATTTCGCTCTTTATATATTCTTGTAATCCCCAAAAGATGTTGCAAAAATTGCATCTGTGATGCCTCAAGTGTTTGTTCGTTGCTCTTACTTCATGTCCAACCCTAACACCCATATTTTAAAGCTGCTTTGAAAGTAATATATTATTATGTATTATGTAGTTTTATTTTCCTTCCGGTGTTGTATGTATACATATTTCTGGTGGTGTGGGAGAGAAGACCTGATGGCCTTAACTGAATCAGAATAAATAATAATAATAATAATAATAATAATAATAATAATAATACGTATTACGAGTATTATTATTATTTATAGAATACAACATATGATGATTTCTTTCACGTGATAATATTGAACCACAGTCTAGTATATACAGTCACGAAGCTTGAGTTGTTGAGGGTACTAGGAACAATAGACTGTGCCAGTACTATTTTGCATTGTCTGTAATGGGGCGATAGTAGCGATCTTAGTGGTTAGCAACTATCTATGGATGCATATTTCCTACATATTGAGCTTCGTGACTGTATATACTAGACTGTGATTGAACTAAGTTTATAAATACCTAGTTGACTAGTTTCAGCTTGGTAGCCATCTTCAGAACTGATGAGGTTCTTGCGTCTTCCTGTGTTTTCATTTGGTTTCATTTGGCTGGGGATGTGTTTGTGTTTTGTAGTGTGGAGTCAAATAGTGTGTGTGTTCTGAAATTCAGTTTTGTTTTTGTGTACGGTATCTGTATATTTTTCTAACACATATACATTTGAAATTTGGTGTGTTAACATTTTAATTGAGGTTTGAGACTTTCAAAATCACAAAGCTGACCATTGAAACACATGTCTAAGATTGTTTATTCTACAATTTATTGTGCCAATGAGTCTCCTGCTCTAGAAACTTCGATACGCGTAAATTTCATATGATTGCAGATATTTATATTTATTTCTTTAACGACATACCAACTGAGAGGTTAGCTAACCAACGTCGGTGATATTGGTGAAAATAAGACGTTATTTGGCGAGATAAGTCCAAGAATTGTCATGAATTTTCTGACATTCGCCTTAAAATTGGAAGAAATTCTCGAAAAAAAAAAACAGATAATCGATGCAATCTGGATTTAAACTCATGCTCCTAAGGCAGCCTCGTATACTACCCCTGAGCTACGACATCGGTTTTTATATGATTGCAGATGTCGATATTCTGGGAATAGTTTGCATTTTTCGTGTAAATCGTATACTCGAACGGGAAATTATGTGACAGGCTTCTGGCTAAAGACGAATTCTCAGAAAAATACGCAATGGTTATACACTTTTGGATCACGTTAACTTAATTCCTTCCGCTAGACTAGAACTGGACCCATTTCTAAGAAAGAGATGTTCTGAACAAGATTATAAATTGTGAGAGAAGTCTGAATGTAACGAACTAAATTTTCAAGTTACAAGAGCTACAAAACACACCAGACTAAAGGCTTGCATATTCTTTGAAGGAAAGATAAACTGATTAAAATACAATAAATAAATATTTGAATAAAAAATAAATAGTTAATATTATTCCCATCACTCCAACAAAATCGACCTAAAGATTGTGCTAAAATAAAATCAGCAGACACAAAATTTATGAACGAAACACGGACTCTCAGGTAAAAGATGTAGGCCCTGTAGGCTACATTAATTTAACTCAACAGTAATTTGCAATTCATGTTGATGTTCCTATAAACCAAGTGCTATGTATACTTTTATCAGTAATTTGAAGTAATCAATCTTAATGGCTTAACAAGAAAATATACAAAACAAGTTACATTATAACTGTTTTAAATATATTTTATACATAACATTTTATTACAAGTGCAAGCGTTTTAGCCCTTCTGGGGATCATCAGGTTGGAATAACAATATCAAATATCAAAATCGAAAGTTAAAATAAATGTGTGATGACAGTGTGTGTGATAAAATTCTATGAAAAACACTCCTTCTTTTTTCATAAAATGCAATTTTATCACACACACTGTCATCACACATTTATTTTAACTTTTGATTTTGATATTTGATATTGTTATTCCAGCCTGATGATGCTCCAGGAATGCGAAAACGTTTGCACTTGTAATAAAATGTTACGTAAAATATATTTAAAACAGTTATAATGTAACTTGTTTTGTATATTTTCTTGTTAACACATTCAGATTGATTACTTCAAATTATTGATAAAAGTATATATTAACCCAACAGGAATAAAATTCCTGAAGAAAACCTCAGAATTTAATGCTATATTGAAAAATAAATGTAACATCTGTTGAGAAAGCGCAGGCTTTCAAGAAATTAAACCATCAAAATGAAGTTCCTAAGAAGAGTAAGAGGTTAAAAATTATTAGATAGAAAGAAAATAACTACTTTTGGAAATGTTTTCCTTTTAAAGGCATAGAATGTTATGGGATTGTAAAATATTTCAATCAGGCAATGAGGCCTATATTAGTTACACTGATGTTTCACGCAGTGTTATGTTTTTTTGCTGATCACTGTACGATATTTTTACTAGAGATGTCTTGTGGAGGATTGTAATCAATATATGGACTTATACAGAGAGAACCGTAAGTAATGTCAAGTCAACCGCTGTGGTCTCGTGATAGCGTCTGCTGGGTTCGATTCCCCGCTTAGACAAACTTGCCTGGATGAGGTTTTTCGGGGTTTTCCTCTCACTCCTATGGATGAATATCAGGTAACTTTATCATGCATATAGAATCCCTCCCATTTATTCTCTCCTCTTCCTTTCCTCCCTTATCATCCTTTCCTCTTCATTTCTGGCTGTCTGACTTGATTTTCAGATCGCGCCTGCGGCGGCCCTCCGAAGCCGCTGACTCTCTCGGCCGGCCTACATGGATATGTCAAGCTATGGTATCTGGTGGCCAGCAGCGGAACCCACTCCCCTCCCGACGGGAGAGGGGGCTTACACCTGAGACCGTTGAGGAAACGGGAGAGGGGGCTTACAACTCAGACCGTTTGAGGTGGAGAAAGGTGGGGGGCTGTTGGCATAGAATGGTACACGGGTTTGGAAGGATGGCGGGACTGGTCGTCAAGGTGTTAGTAGTTAGGTCGGTTCGGCGTATTTGGGGCCGGTGGGCATGCAACTCATCCCAAGGGCGCACAATAGACATCAAGTCGCGGTGCATGGGATGTTTCCCTCCCGTCATCATAGAGAGAGAGAGCAATGTTATTAATTTCAAGAGTTTGTTCTTCGAGATATTTCAAACAAAAAGTTTAATATAATTTTGCTCGTTTTCGCTTCCTTTACGAGATAAAAATTGTTTTACATAAAACATTTCATAAAGTGTCTTGGGAAAGCCATGATTTAATTTCCAATATTCTCAGTTAATTTAAGAGAACAGTGTATTGTGATAATACATTATTGAAATAAATTTATTTTTATCCTTTAAATATGCAGAAATTTGGCCCGAAGAAATGTAATGTTGAAATATTCCTTTTCAGAACGAAAGGTTACATTAGTTCTGATCAAACTTTTATATATTTAAAGGGTAAAACTCAAAGAATAACTCTCTGAAAATAATAATGACGTTACTTACGTTCAGCCTGTATAATTGACGTACATATTTTAAATAAATATTTGAAGGAATAACTTGCAGTATTGAAGCTAGTGACCCTGAGTTATATGGACACAATTATTAGACTATGAATTGCGCAATATTAAAAAAAAAGTCCCATAATATGATCAAGTGTATAATTCTTCGTTATTAGCATAGACAATCCGCAGATTATTATCGAAAGTTGTTTTGAGCACGTTCGCTGTAAGCTTCTACAGTCTGTGTTTACTTGATCTAAATCTGTGTTTCTCTCACTCAAACACGATTCTCCTCAACGCCCCCGGAATTTTTTCATTTCAACTTCTTAATTGAGGAGGTGGGTGCAGTAACAGCGTAACTCTACTTAAGTCGTTATTCGGGCGATGGCATTTTCATAATCTTCCATGTCTTGTCTATCGACTGAAAAATTGTATTTCATTTCGTTTACCCTGAATGGCGGGAGAGTTGATTATGTGAAGTGCTGTGCTAAGTCAAAAGGTTCAAAATTCGCAATACAAGATGTATGTTACACTCGCGTTTTATACGTAAGTGTCTCTAGTATCATATACTTGCAATACCGTTTTCCAGCCATTACGTTTTTAGGACATAATATACCACTAAGGTAGAGCTAAATATAAAAAATTCCCCCTCGTCCTGGCTTAAAATAAAAAAAAATATATTAGGCCTATTTCATTATTATTAATATTCTTGAAACGAGAAAATGCATGTTCTCTTCGAAACATTTTGGATTCCGAATCAGTGCTGGATGAAAATCATCCTGAAAGTGAAATCAGTGAACATTGAATAAGAATATTTGACGCTATAGTAGAGAAGTTTCCATCTGTAGCATACATTCAGAACTGATTTTTTTAAATACTTCTTCTGTTTTTCTTATTAGAAATTTAAATCAAATGTTACTTTGTTTCTACAGTAGATATCCATAAAAATGTAAGGGATTATCAGCTAAAAATTCTTATTTTGTATTATTTTTATAAACTGAAGCCTTAATGTACTATTATTTATTATTATTCATTCAATAAAGTTCGTGTATTTTAGTGAAATAACACTTCTGTACTGGTTTTAATGCCAAGATTATTCTAATTAAAGAATGCTCAGACTTTCTATGCAATAACGATTTAAGTTTTCAATACTTTATTTACAAATACTATTTAAAAATGAGTTATGTTTAAATTATAACTGATATTGAATTTGAATAATTTATACGTTTAAAATATTGTACAAAACAAATGATGCGATTATATGTCCTATTAAAATGTCTACATTGTTCTAAAACTTTGACATTGTTTTTTTTTTCAAAACATTAGTTTTCAACTTAAGCTGTTATTGCACTCAGCGCCTCAATTCTGGATCACGGACAATTCATGTCCCGTCATGTAAAAAGGTAGCCCCTTCAGGCCACAAAAGGTAAAAAAAAACTAGAGGAGTGGGATTCGATCCGATTGTGTGGATTGAACTTCGGTGTAGCTCAGTGGTTAGAGCACTTAGTATGTAGAACGAAGGACCCGGGTTCGATCCCCGGCAAGGGAGCGAATTTTTTTCTACTAATAACCATTGTTACCATAACAGATAAATTCTGTAGGACCAGAAATTAATCTTTATGTAGCTCCTTCACATGCCATGAAGGCACTTGGGGATCATGGCGTTAGAGCCCCATGATTTCTTGACCCCGACACTAGAATGAGATGGTATGGTCGGCACCACGCTCCGACTGTCTTTTACCCCCTGGAAAGACCCTGTACTCAATTTTATAAGAGACTGGATGGACCTCGGGGCCGTTCTGAAAGTTTGACAACGAGAAAATCTCGTCATAACCCGGGATCGAACCCTGGATCTCCCAGTCCGTAGCTCAGCTGCTCTACCAGCTGAGCTATACGGCCGCTGTCCCATTATGAACATTTTTTAAATTTCTTTATGTCACGTGCACTACTTAATAAAGCTAACAATCAAGACGGAGTATTTATTTCATAATTTAATGTAAGTTTAGAATATTTTTGGGACACCTCTACAAAAATTAGAATATAAATTATATCCAAGTGCTACCATTTGGAACTTTCCTCACAATCAGTAATGTAAGCTGTAAATAGTCTTACTAAGCTACCTATGAAATTGGTCACATTCTTACCATGTTTAATATTTTGTTTCTTTTAACCAATTTAATAAGACAAATATCTACGCTCATCTCGTGGATTAAATAATTCTTTCACCGAACTTCAATTTCTTAATCAGACTAAATTCTCACTTATTTACAAATGACTTTTAAGGAGCCCTGAGGTACATTTCCGCCCTCACATAAGCCCACAATCGGTCTCTATCCTGTGCAAGGTTAATCTAGTCTCTACCATCATACTCCACCTTCCTCAAATCCTCCCATCTACGTCTCGATCTTCCCAAAGGTCTTTTTCCCTCAGGTCTTCCAACTAACACTATATACATTTCTGAATTTTCCCATGCGTGCTACATGTCCTGCCAATCTCAAACGTCTGGATTTAATGTTCCTAATTATGTCAGGTGAATAATACAATGCGTGCAGTTCTGCGTTGTGTAACTTTTTCTGTTCCTCTGTAACTTCATCCCTCTTAGCCCAAATATTTACCTAAGCATCTTATTCTCAAACACCTTTCGCCTCTGTTACTCTCTAAATTCTATTAAAATTATTTATTTTATTTATTTATTTATTTATTTATTTAAATGTAAAGGTACTTAACTTAGTCAGTGGCCTCCATGAGTTACAATAATAAAAAAAACTGGAAAGAAATGACAAAAATACAGAAATAAGGAAATCAGAATGGAACTTCTATAGCCAAGGCTTCATGTTTCTGGCTTCCCAATATTTGTCCCAGATTTTTTTTTTTAATTTTTGCAGTTCTGGGCAGGATATTAGATGTTCATCGTCCATATCTGAAAGATTACACAGAATACAGATTGGGCTGTATAATACACCAATTCGAAGTGATCCGTGAGAACGATGACCAAGTGTATATAATTATATACGTATTGTTACTAAAAATAGTTCACCGCTGTATATTATCTCATCACTGTATGTAACCATAACGATAGGTAAGACAAATTTAATCTAATGTTTTATGCTAAGAACTCCATCTCGGAGACATTCTCTTTAACACCGAGTTACTTCATATCTGAAGATGTCCGTAAGACTGACTTTCATACGAACTGCATCAACAATTGGAGTGAACACTGACGTCACTTAATTTAAAGACATTAAATGCAAATAGCTTCGAAGAAGGAACCAGAAGCCTCTTAATACACGTAACTCTATAACTTCAACGAGTTCTTTCTAGGAAATAATATTTATGAAATAACAGAGTGACGTTTAGTTTGCAGTATTGTAAACCGAGGTCTCAACTGATTACAATATTTCGTGCCTCGATAACGCTCTATAATTTTTTACTAACTGTACAGCTGTCAAAAAAAAAAAAAAAGGGGGCCGCACTAGTGAACAGCGAATATTTTCTAAGCCTGATTCGAATTACGGTGATGTTACACGATGCATGCGCTTATAGAAGCAGTTTCGGAGCAATGATGTTTAAGCAGGAGTCATTCAACATTTGCGTCTCGTAGAACAGCCATGGAGTGTTCGTTTAATGATGCGAAAGTTGTGAGTTCGAGTCTTCTTTAAGTTATTCTATTTTATTATCGTTCGTTAGCGATATAAATAATATTCAAGTTATCATTTGTATTCTGCTATCGTTCTATAGCGATATAAAATAATATTCATTTTATAATTTGTATTCTGTTATCTTTTTTTAGCAATATACAAAATAGGCCTGTTCAAATTATCATTTATATTCTGTTATCGCTCTTTAGCGATATAAATAATATTCAAGTTATCATTTATATTCTGTTGTTGTTCTTTAGCGATATAAATAATATTCAAGTTATCATTTATATTCTGTTATCGTTCTTCAGCGATATAAATAATATTCAAGTTAGCATTGGTATTCTGTTATCGTTCCTTAGCAATATAAATAATAGAAATTTAATGCTAGGTTTTGAACAATAGGCCTACAGCTGCATTATAAAAGTGTTAGTTTTGTCTTCTTATATTATTACATTATACTATCCTATAATACAATAAAATCAAAAGGAGTAATGAGGATTTCAACCTGAGACGTTCACATCTAAATTATCTAAATTCCTACATTTCCAATGTTCTTCCGACTCAGCACAAGTAAAGAATCATATCCGGAAAAATTGGTCCATTTTCCCTCCAATATATTCTGATGATTTGTGGAAGCTCGTCCAGGATGTCTGGTATGTCGTGGCTGAGAACGTCGCTATTTGAAAAGACTAATCGTTCCCATGCCCACTCGACTGCAAGATGTGACCGAAATGGGAGTATGATGGACTAAATATTGAACCGTGGCCTTTTGTTTTGTTTTTTCTTAACTTTTAACTGTATGAATTTTCTAAGTCAGACGCCAGCAAGTTTTTTTTTTTTGTTTATGCTACGAAAGATATTTTTGCTGAGAATAAAATCTTTCTTTCTTTCCATTTGCAGCCATAATGTCACAATAAATAATGCTAAAGTCATGACATAAGGAATTCATGAACCTGACGTTAATTACTAAAACAATAGGCCTATTCATAAAAGATATAGGAGCAAATATTTTCTCTCTCTCTCTCTCTTAAAAACAACAAAATGATATAAAAAGCACTGGGTTGCGTTCGAACGCACGATCTCATGAATACAACCCGGAACACTACCACTACGCTAGAATTGTAACATGCAGGATACTTCCATTATAACTGCAGATATCAGGCCATGTGATCCTACAACATGTAACGTCGCCTGTCTTCGAATTGTAGCGGAGATACCCGAAGGGAACTTAGTTTCTAGAGAGCCGTCACGTTTTCTTTTTCAGTTGTATATATAGGTCTACACTATATTCCTTACACCAGAGGTTTCCAGCTTTCTGAAGGCGCGACCCATTTTTGGGCGAGACATTTGTTTGCGATTAACGCACTAGAGTATCGATACTTAATCACATTGGAAAAATATAAATCTCTCTGAAGTCGAAAACAACGATAATTTTACACAAAACCACCCAAATAACAAGAAGCAAAGCACGCTGACACTTCATTTCCAGTCTGTGCGCCGTACTTGAAAATGATATCTCTCTGTGTGTACCCAATACAGAGTCCAGATTTGATTTTTGGCTATATCAACAGGCCGGCTCGATTCAAAGACCTTACATCTGCTGATTATTTCTGTTGGGATATCTCGAAGAAAGGGTGTTTCAGACCAAACCACACTGTGTCTAGGAATCTGAAGAACATAATGCAAGCAGAAATCCAAGAAATCAACAAAACCTCAGGTTCATTGCAATGTGTCATGATCAATTTCCGGACAAAACCATATACCCAGGGGATTTGTTCAAGCCATCATCATCATCATCATCATCATCATCATCATCATCATCATCATCATCATCATCATCATCGACTGTACAGTCCACCACGAGCTCGGCCTTAGCAATAAAATTACAAATCACCATTCTCTCCTATCCATTGCCATCTCTTCCCAATTCCTACAGTGAAATGGCAGGCGGCTATCCTCCGTTACTGCATCGAACCATCTTTCCTGGGGTTTCTCAACATGACTCTTTCCAAACATCTTTCCTTGCATGGGCATCTTAGGAATACAGTAGAGTCTCGATTATCCAAGTTTAGATTAACCGAGGTTCCGTGTTATTCGAGCCCGATAAACAAAAAGAAAAAAGAAATTACTGTATATACTGTACAGTATGGTATGTTAGTTGCTTTTTTTAAATGTATAACCTACGTAGACTTACTGTATTTTAAGCATCTAAAGCTCATATTAACCTGATTTGTTCATTCTATTTAGTGTATAAGGTAAAGAGTTTGTCTAATTTGTAATCAAAACACAGTTTTTCAGTAACCATCCGTTTAATCCGAGTTTTTCCTTATCAGAGGCAGTCTTGGTCCACATTAACTAGGATAATTGAGACTCTACTGTACTAGAATTTTCCATTCGTTGAACATGACCCGTCCATACTGTTCATTTCATTTCATTATTTCAATTCAGGAATCTGCCCCTGAGCACGAGTTCTACTCTTTCAGGGGCGAGCTGAAGTTTTTCTGTATATATTATATTTTATGTTACAATTATTAGCAAAATAAATAAATAAATAAATAAATAAATAAATAAATAAATAAATAAATAAATAATTAATTAAATAAATAAATAAATAAAATAAATAAATAAATAAATTTTATTTCCACTCAACAATAGGATTTTATTCTTCCAACAATAATTCCTTTCTACAATTCACTTTAAACGCTCTCGTCAACAATTGGATTTTCACTCAACACAGTATTCGTTATAGCACTCCACCGACGACAATGACAATTTACTTGGACTATTACGAACAACAATGAACTGTTAATCTTAACTAATATTTACAAAGCACTATTTACAAATCAGAACTATCAGTTCTCAGTTCACAGTTCTTCTAGCTCAGTCACTCGAGTTCACAGTATCTCGAACCACAGACCTTCAGAGACAGTTCACTGTACTCGAATTCAGGTCCCTCCAACTGCGGTCCACTGCACTCGAACTCAGGCCTTCGGATGCTGATACAGTTGCGGACGCACACTAGAGTCGAACTCCGGTACACAAGACTGGCTTGCTCTGTTCACTGGCTTACTGACTGAACTAATCATGAATGACTGAAAAACTGCTCGAGTTCGCTGGCGTTTCTTCTTTTATAGCGAAATCATAGTTGCGAGAAATTTCTACAGGTGTGTAGAGAATTATCTGGATATCTCCACTTCGACGCACTTCTGGAAGAGTCGGGAAGGTCCGTTCCCCATTCACTGCGTACGCAGCAGTTGCGCGCGCACTCTCTCTCCACTCTCTCGCCGCGTAGGCCCTTTCCCCTTTCCCCGCCGCGCGCCGCCCCTCAGTGCTCCGTGAAGCCCGCGCGGTCTGTTCTCTCGCGGGACGCTGGTCGTGAGTTCGAATCTCACGTCGCTGTCACAATATTATATTTTATGTTACAATTATTAGCAAAATAAGTAAATAAATAAATAAATAAATAAATAAATAAATAAATAAATAAATAAATAAATAAATAAATAAATGAGTAAATAAATAAATACATAAATAAATGAATGAATGAATGAATGAATGAATGAATGAATAAATAAGTAAGTAAATAAATAAGTAAATGAGTAAATAAATAAGTAAATAAATAAGTAAATAAATAAATAAATAAATAAATAATTAAGTAAGTAAGTAAATAAGTACTGTGAGTATTTAAATAAATAAGTAAATAAATAACTAAGTAAATAAATAAATAAGTAAATAAGTAAGTAAGTAAATAACTAAATAAGTAAGTAGATAAATAAATAAGTAAATAAATAAGTGAATAAGTAAATAAATAAGTAAATAAATAAATAATAAATGAGTAAATAAGTAAGTAAGTAAGTAAATAAATAAGTAAGTATGTAAGTAAATAAGTACTGTAAGTATTTAAATAAGTATTTAAATAAATAAGTAAATAAATGCTGAAATTCGTCAAAGACCAGCTGCCTGACTTTGTATAATGTATGTTTTATTTTCTTCAGATGTTATAATTCCAAATTTGTTGAAAAGAAACGTACCATGTAAAATTATTAGAGTACATAATAATGGTTGCTTTATTGTGAAAGAACTTATTTGTACTTACGTTATTCACAAGCCTTTTCTTTGAAACGATAAATTCTTCATGATGATTCACGTCTGGGAGCAACAATGAGACAGTCCCATGGTGGAGCCATGGATAGAATCAATATCGTATGCTCGCTTTAGAATTTCCAGGCGTTCCCACATAGCCTGCTCTGGAGGTAGGGATTTCCTTAAGATTAATTACCCTGGGTTAAAATAGAATAGAGGCAAATTTTCATTTCGTTATTTCCTTAAAAATCGTGAGTTTGATCCATAATTTAAGAATAAGGAGCAATTATGATTATTTCAAGATTATTAGATTAACCTGATACTCTTCTTTCATTTTCCCGTTTCGCTCGTAATGATGAGACTTTCATAAGTTTGTTCTAGGTCGCATGATGAGCGAATCTCCAGCCAGCCACTTCAATATCCAAATACTTGTTGCTGATACAGAAGCGGAATCCATGGGTCTGTAGAGGAATTACGTTCCGTTTGGTATGAATAATGGATTTTAGAGAAATTCAATTGCCAGGATCGTCGATCAATTTAAATATTTAATTGCTAAACTAGTGAAAGTTAATCGATTATTAAAAGTTTCTCATTTGAAAATCTCGTCTTATTCCATCGTACAAAGTGTTTACTCTTCATTCTACGCCACTCTTATCTTTCGAAGAATGTGCTTGTTTTAAGCAGGACTTTGGTTTTAATACTTCAAACTTCCGGTTTCGACTTCGCTCTTGCTTGCCACTATTTAATAAGATGTAAATACATACTGATAATGATCATTGGTATACATACAGGGTGGAAGTGAAATAATTCTGCAGATTAAAAGAGACGATAGGGTATACTAAAATGATTCGAAAACCTATATTACGTTTTGTGATTAAATGCACGGTTAATTAGAAAATTATGTTGGAATTTTCAACAGTCTGGCAACATCACCGCTAACATACTCCTGTTTTTTCTCGTAATACAGATGTAAGAGGTCAACGAACTCAGGTCTGTCTCCCTAGGTTAACAACTTCCACGTCCCTCTCTGGCCACGACGCACGTTGGAATCTGCTCGCCTCGTTCAGTGGGTTGAAATTGATGGTTTTTAAATTAAATTTACACGAAAACCGTCCACGCTATTGAAATACGACAGAGGAATAAATTATTCTTTATTAGATTTCCTATCGATATGGATAAAAATCACGATTCTACTCGCATTAGTTACCGAATAAAAGTGTGTTAAATATTTGGGAAAAATATTTTTTTTCTCAGAAAACTATGAACTTTCCACCAATATGGTATTACACTTTTTCTTTGTTACATACAACATGAGTTATTCGCTCTGAAAATCTAAAGAATTACCGGCATGTCACTTTCACTCAGTAATGATAATTGGTACTTCTAAGATATTTAATTGAAACATGGGGGTACTTTTATACAGGCTGAGGAAGGAAGAGACAAAGAAAGAAAGGAAGAAAGAAAGGCAGAAAGGAAGGAAGGAAAAAGGGAGAAGGGAAGGAAAAAAAAGAAAGAAAGAAAGAAAAGAAGGAAGAAAGAAAGAAAGGAGGAAAGAAAGGAAAAAAGGAAGAAAAGAAAGAAAAAAGAAAGAAGAGAAAGAAAGAAAAAAGGAAGAAAAGAAAGAAAGGAAAAAAGGAAGAAAAGAAAGAAAAAAGGAAGAAAAGAAAGAAAGAAAAGAAAGAAAAAAGGAAGAAAAGAAAGAAAAAAAGGAAGAAAAGAAAGAAAGAAAAAAAGGAAAAAAGAAAGAAAGGAAAAAAGGAAGAAAAGAAAGGAAGAAAGATAGGAAGAAAATAAGGAAGAAAGTAAGAAAGAAAGGAGGAAAGAAATGAAAAAATGAAGAAAAGAAAGGAAGTAAAAAAGGAAGAAAGAAAGAAAGAAAGAAAGGAAGTAAAGAAGGAAGAAAGGAAGAAAGGAGGAAAGGAAGGAAGGAAAAAAGGAAGGAAAAAAGAAAGGAAGTAAAGAAGGAAGAAAGAAAGGAAGAAAGAAAGAAAGAAAGAAAGAAAGGAGGAAAGGAAGGAAGGAAAAAAGAAAGGAAAACAGGAAGAAAGAAAGGAAAAAAGAAGAAAGGGCGGAAAATAAAAGAACGGAAGGAAGACAGGAAGGAAGACAGGAAGAAAGAAAAGAAGAAATGAAGAAAGTAAGAAATAAAGAAACAAAGGAAGAAAGAATCGAAGAAAGAAAGGGAGGAAAAAATGAAGAAAATAAGAAATGAAGAAAGGAAGAAATAAAGAATCAAAGGAAGAAAGGAATGAGAAAGGAAGAAAGGAGAGAGGGAAGTAAGAAAGAAAGGAAAAAGCAAGAAGAAAGGGAAGAAAGGAAGAAAAAGAAACGAAGAAAAGACAGAAATGAAGAAAAGAAGAAAGGAAGAAAGGGGGGAAAGGAATGAAGAACGGAAGAAAAAAGGAAAGAGGGGAAGAAAGAAATGAATAACGGAAAAGAAAGAAAGATTGAAAGAAAGAAGCGATAAAATAAAGAAGGACATAGATAAATAAATACCTAAATAAATAAATAAAATCAGTGGCTCCGTGGCGTGACAACCCGTGAAGGGCCAAGGTCGCCTAGCCGACCGCTGACCTCAAGTCCACATGCCTCAACAAGGGCGAACTTTATAATCACAAAAATTACCCAATAAAATAAAAGAATAAGTAGGTATATAAAAGTAAATAGTAAGAAACTAGACTTCATGGTAGTTTGAAAGGCTTAATTAAAAAATAGAGTAAGCTAGTTGCTTCAATTCTCTAGCTATTGTGTTCGCATTGTGTCTCCCTTCAGTCGCGACGGCTGGCGATGATTCATATAGCAAACCAGAAAATTCCTGTTGCATGCAAGTGAAACATGTAGCAGTGCTGCACTCTATCGCGTGCATGACAACAACTTCACTCCCTGATTCAGTGCTATTCAAACAGAATGTACATATAGGCTGTGTGTTGTTCTCCTGGGGTTGCGAACTTTTGTTAACAACATTTCTGTTAACTTCGCAGTGTCATTTTATTTATTACGGATGGACGAATTGAGACTGTGGACTAGTATTTTACGAACTGTCACGAAGGATGTGTGTTTTTATTTTGGTTTATAAGCGTTTGAAATCGAACGATAAAAGTGCTTTCTAGTGTACTGTGATGTGCTTAATTCCTTAAAATGACTTCATGTTCAGTAACTATAATTAATTCCACGTGTTATTACAAATTTGTTACACGACATTTTTGACTATTTGAAAGTATCGGAAACAGAAACACATACATCCGAAACGAAAATATAACAAAAACGATAATAACGTTAGCATTTTTTTAAAGATGTGACAATTTTTCAATGTAGATCTGTATCCATAGATCTATGAAGAATTTCAAAGTTTATAAGAGTGTTTAAGAAACAAAATGGACTATAAGATTAATTTGAAATACTGCTTGTAACTTTTATAATAGTTATATGACATTGAACGGTGAATTTTAGTTTAATAAACACGAGGCGAAAATGTCTACCCAAACTGTGGAGAGTGACAAACCTACCAAGAAGAAAAGGTTTTTAAAATATCTTCGAAGTTTATGTAAGTAGCTTTTTTCTTGTATTGGAATATTTTTTAATTTTACCACAGTCTAGTATATACAGTCACGAAGCTCAATACGTAGTAAATATGCAAACATTAGATAGTTGCTCACCACTAGGATCGCTAATATCGCCTCATTACAGACAATGCGAAATAGTACCGGCACAGTCTATTGTTTCTAGCACCGTCAAAACGCAAGCTTCGTGACTGTATATAGTAGACCGTGATTTTACCTCCTTAATAACTTGGCTGACTAATTCTATTTTACCAATGTTTGTAACACTGAATTTAAAAGAAGGCAGCGCTCTGCTTAAGAATAAAATACTGTAGTGTTTGTGATAGAATTTTTGAGTTGTGATTCCTCCGAACGAATTTGTCAGTTACTGAGACATGACATTCTTGTCTTCGGAATTGTTTTTGAAATTGTTGAACGACAAAATTCGTTACCGCCGCATTTTACTGACTTACAATACCTCTATTCCTCTTACTGGTACTGATTGAATTTCTGTGACTTCTCTAACATGATACTACAGGGACATCACTTTATTTTTACCAACATTTTTAACATTAACCTGGCTATACTCGGAAACACTGTTGCCCCCTTCCATTACAAAAGTTTGATGTTACTAGTGCAATATGTAAACAAATCATTTTACTATGTATAGGAGGAGAGAAAAGTAGTGTATCCATTTATGTTGTAGGGAAATACGATATTACGATTTTCAGTTTGATCATCACTTTTACGGAATTTATCAAAGTACAGTAGAGTAGTAACATTTTTTTTTCAAAAACTCAACTTTTCAGGCGGCTATGTTCGTTATGTAATGTCTACTTTATTTAGCATATTAATTATTGGTGTTAACATACAATATAGAGTGTGCATTTAAATTGAGGGGTCATAAGTAAAGGGCTGTAAGTAGTTACTTTTGAAAAAAATGGGGTTTAAATATTTAAGCTTTCGTAAAATCGGTGAAATTTTTATTTAAATTTTAATGTGTGATGCGATTAAAATATCCCTTTGCCACTAAAATTTTAGATACTTTTGCTTACACTGGATGCACTTAACTCATGTTATTACAAATGTCACTAGCATTCCTTTGCTTCTAGCCACCTCAATTAAAAAAAAAGCTAATCAGAATTTTTAAACAAGTTGCTGAAAATGGTTGCCGTTAATTATTATTTTTTTATTGGGTTATTTTACGACGCTGTATCAACATCTAGGTTATTTAGCGTCTGAATGATATGAAGGTGATAATGCCGGTGAAATGAGTCCGGGGTCCAACACCGAAAGTTACCCAGCATTTGCTCGTATTGGGTTGAGGGAAAACCCCGGAAAAAACCTCAACCAGGTAACTTGCCCCGACCGGGATTCGAACCGGGGCCACCTGGTTTCGCAGCCAGACGCGCTGACCGTTACTCCACAGCCGTTCATTACAATGCAAGCTTCAATTCAGTACGCATATTATTAAAAACATTTTGAAGCATATTCTCTGAAATTGAATTTATCGTTTCTTGAATATAATTTTTAGTACGATATTATTAATATAGGTTCTTTCTTCTATAGAAAACGCAATCATACTTATGAAACACACTATACACTGCAGTGTTTACTTCACTGCTTTAAGACTTCGAATGCAACAGCGGCCGTAAGTTTGTGTGTCTGACGGGAGCAAGGACATTAGTGAAGGGGTGAGAGTGAAGTACATTCAGAAATGCAGGTACAATAAAAATGCAAGTAAAAATAAAATGATGTCCCTGTAGTAGTTTAGTCTTGAAGCATGTCGAGGTCAGCTCTTGTTCACAGGCGCCACGATCAATTCGTGATTGCTGACTACTGCGAACTATTGCTTTACAATGTTGTCTAGTTTTTTATTTCTGTTATATTTTGGTAAATATATAAATGGAACTTGGAAAATTCAGGTGGCCCAAATTTTGTTTCTGACTGTACAGTAGTTACACAGTAGCTACGTACGAAATATTGTGGAAGGAGTGAATTCGATCATTGTTACTTCCCCTCCCTTATGTCCGTGCCTCGTCTTAAATTTACCACCTCACCAACACTATCAACGATAATTTTTGAGAGATTTGCGGTCGTAAAAAGAGTTTAAAGCCTTTTCCGAGAACTTCGGATGCCACTGACATTCATTTTTATCACTTCTTCATAATCTCATCGACTTTAAACACCTCTTGTAGTTTAATGGGTGAATGTTACTTATGCCCCGCCTGCTATAGGAGACATAGGCCAGTTTTACACTAATCCTAAACATTTAATATAACTTGTTGCCTGTGTAGGCAGTCTTTTACATTAAAATTGCGAAAATTGGTTTATAGCGCAACATTGGCAGTGATAAAAGTGTGAAATATTCGGGTGAAACGACCGTTGAGCGACTTCCGCCGATTTTGGAATAGACACCGACGCACTTGAACTACAAACATAGAAAACAAAAAATCACACTCAATCGCTTTCACCTTCATATTGACGGGATAATAAAAGCCTAACCTAACCTAACCTAACCTAACCGCGTCAGTGTCTATTCCAAAATCGGCGGAAGTCGGTCAACGCTCGTTTAACCTATATTCGTTCAGTGGGCGGTGGATACTCTACATTGACCAGTTACTTTTTATGTTGGGACGCTGAACGCACAGACACATAGACTGTGCACATTTCACCATGCTGAAGATCCCATTTGACTCTGAACACTCTGGTCTGGATGAGGCATGGAGACTGCCAGGAACAATCCCAAGCCATTGATCTTGACTCATTATACTACCTCTAAATTTCGACATGGGCTAGATATAGTCGGAAAAATTTACCTCAAACCATGTATGACTACTTGATGTAAATCTATATCATGGGATACTCAACTTCGCTTCTTTCCGAAGGAAACCTTTCTAAGAATTATCGTCATTAACCCTTAAATTCACAAAGTATCCTATAGGATATATATATATATATATATAAAATTTGAACTGGTAATGGAAATTACGGGAAAACGGCTGAACGGATTTTAATAAATGACCCCTCATTTTGAAGCTTGGAACTCAAAGCTTTTCACAATAATAGTAGTTTTCAGTGAAATGTCAATTTTTCAACATACTTTTCCTATTTTCCAAAATCCATCTGTCGTCAGTTTTGAGAACTAGCTAATTGCATTTCAGAATAAAACAAAACACATACTACAGTAAACAATATTACACGAAGGCCATGATCTGCAAGAATGCTGACATATTTAGAGCTCAAATTAAATTGGTTATTCAAAAATTAACTTACTAAAAATAATTTATAGGTTCGGTTCTGCGGTGTGTAATTTTCTGGGTACAGCTGTGTATTGGATATTAAAAACTACAAAACCTGAGGGGTTTGATGACATTATTACCATTAGAAATGAAATATTATTGTAGTTAATGCCATGATGTGACTATTTTTCATTAATTATACATATTAATGCTATATTGATGATATGAAAGTGAAACGTTTTGGGGTTATATAAGTAGATGTAGAGAATAACTTAAAATAGATTTTGCTTTCTATATTTTACTGAGTGGCGGCTATATAGTATATATATAGTATATGTTACTGAAAGCTATAAAACTTACTTAAGATAATATTGTAATATTATTAAAAATCAAATATTTTTATAGTTATTAATCAAGAGGGGTTGGGTCTTTTTCATATATTTAATGGCGGTGTGGTGTAGATATTTATATGTGTGGTTCTCTTCAGTATTGGCTCGAGAGAGAGTACCGGTATCTTTCATTATTATGGAAGCAAATAACTTTCAGAATGTCTGGTATTCTTCATTGAAAATAAGTCTGAAAAATGTTTATTTGAACGTCTAATGAACTTAGTTTGCAGCATTTGCTGCACAAGCCACTAGTATGCTATAATTTTAATAGAATAGAAAAAAAATTGGTAGGAAAATTAAAATTTTACAATACTGTAATATTGTACAACATATGAAATATGGACATTGCGATAGTTGTTTTCTTTACAGTCCGACACAGTTTAATAAACTAGGGTGAAAAATGAATTTTTGCCAATTTAAGAGTTAATGACATCGTCTTGTTCCGATATTGAACCTGCGGACCTCGGATCATTAAGTAGTTTCTTACTCGGTTATTTAACGACGCTGTATCAACTACTAGGTTCTTTAACATCAATGGGATTGGTGATAGCGAGATGGTATTTGGTAGATGAGGCCGAGGATTCCCCATAGATTACCTGACATTCGTATTTAACGACGCTGTATCAACTACTAGGTTCTTTAACATCAATGGGATTGGTGATAGCGAGATGGTATTTGGTAGATGAAGCCGAGGATTCCCCATAGATTACCTGACATTCGTCTTAAGGTTGAGGAAAACCTCGGAAAAAACCTGACCAGAAAATCAGTCAAGCACGTCCGAGCACAACTCTGGATTGGCAAGCAAACGGATTAAGTTGTAGTAGCAGTTATAGTAGTAGCAGCAGTACTAATAGCAATAATAGAAACAGCAGCAGTAGTAGTAGCAGTAGCAATAGTAATAACAACAGTAGTAAGTAGTAGTAGCTTTTTTTCAACGACGCTACTGTAGGAATTATTAAACGTTAAAATTCAAGGCAGGGAGAAATTGCCGATTATTTTGTTTCAGGGATAGGTTTCTTTTACTTTCCACATATTTATGTCACACGACCCACAGGTTTACTCCTTTCTCGGAGGAAATCATGCTATGGATTTTCCACCCTTTAAAATACATCGCCCTTGGTTGGAGCTTGGAAACCGCGAATCCCGGATACTATGCCAACCACTACACCACTGAGGACAACCCTCCAACTGTCCCAAATCCCAATGTTAAAAATGAAAATGTTGACAATACATTAATAAACAAATACATTACAAATGCAGGTGTTAATATACTTGGAGTTGAGGGGATGTCAAGTTACATATTGATTTTTAAGTGCTCAGGGAAAAACAACTTTCAAATGTTGCGTGACAGACTCTCACGTCCACTATTAGTGATTCGGCGACACACGACTCAAAGTCGTCTCTAGGATATACAGTATAACAGGCTTTATTCTGTTACTGAATGTCCCGGTGAATGAAACACTATTCCTGCACTGCGCAATTTCACATTAGGCGCAGATATAATTTCCAGACGAACGCAACAGAATTCCGTTCCGAAATTTCTTAATCCTAATAGGCGTTATATGCGCATTCAAATACCAAATATCTCCCATTTCTTCTCTTTTTCAATTCAACAATCACGCGAAAACGCGTCCTTGCAAGGAAAATTGGTGCTGCGAGAAGTGTCTGTGTGAGCTCTAAAGGCTGGTTCACAATAAACCGGGAACGAGAACCAGAATGAAAACGAGAAGCAGAGGACGTGAATATGAAAATTTTTGATTCACAATAAACCGACAACGTAGACGACTATGCATATCGATATGTATGTCAATAACGATATGTAAAGTCGATATTACGCATTCTGATGTTATTTGCGTATAATTGACCAATGGCGTTCTCTCATGAGTACAAGGCAGCCAACATAAACACAGGTTAACAAACTTCGAAATTTCAACTGAAACATTTCATTAGGTACGGGACTATAAAAATGCCCATACATCTTTATTATCACAACCTATTTTAAGTCTACCATAAAGTAAAATAATTAGAGAAGAAACATTTGTAATAGAACAAAAATGAACACAACAGTAGTTATTGAATTGAAGCATGAATATTTAGTGTGTAATACAACCAATACAGTAATAAAATATGATTCACTTCCGATCGGTTTTCAAAGATGCAGCTATTGAAAGCCACGTATTCTCCTTCATCTTTATACGAGGCGCGCCGCTTATCGTAAACGTGAGGATTTTCCTCAGCACTCAATATTAGAATCTCATCAAATAAAGCTTGCTCCATGATGCACAGCACAGAACAAAATAATGCATAGGTTATGTCACGGTCTTCTTGCTACAAAATATACGACGATAAAATAGCTTTTAGATGGCAATAGAATGAATCTAGTGGGCTGTGATCGGAAACGTGAACGCCAAAGTTGAAACTTGGCCAACTCTCCGTTCCCGATCCCGGGCTCCGGCAAGCTTTTCGTTAATTGTGAATGCTCACATTTAAACGTACACATTTTAACAATTTTACCGTTTTCGTTTTCGTTCCGATTCTCGTTTCCGGTTTATTGTGAACCAGCCTTAAGCCGATTGACAACGACCACAAGGCACATTATAATTCTACAGAATCGAGTGAAACGGATCGTGTAGAAATCCACGAGGCACCTGCCACGTTACACATAAAACTTACTCTTGGATGACGTCACCGTATTAACAGAACATTAACGCAAACAACAAACATTGAAGCAAGATAATTTCTTAGGACTCCACCACTTTAAATTTTAACGTGGAACCTTTAAGTGGACGCTTATTCGGGAAATTTTTCCGTTACTATTCTCTTAAAACTCTTCGTACGGTCTCAGAAAAAAAAGTTATGTCGCACGGATACTTTATACCAGTCATGTCAATTGATGCCCATAGGAGGAAGCGCGCGCTTTAGAGCCCAGGAGAGCCTGAGCTCTTTACAGCGGAAAGGAAAAAGACAGATGAAAGAGGTAGTATATGCCGCTTAGTCGAACTATATTCAGGGATGGCCAGCACTGATTCAATAGATAAAGGGAAGAGAACTTATTAAAACTGTATTCATGTTAATTTTTATATTTGTCTGAGAAGTATAAACATGAAAGTTTTAATTTTAATGCTCATATTTCACAAGTTAGATTTTTTTATTCAAAGAAATATTTTCTCAACTTTTCTTTATAGAAAAGTGAAATTTTCAGATATAGGCCTATTTATTTAGTAGTCTTACAGAATGTTTTCGTAAATCTAATATACCGTAAATACGTATTACTGAATATAGTGTATTGAAAATTTTGAAAATATTCGCATGGAAATTGTTTATAAGGAAATTAATTAACAAAGCAACTACTATTACATAATAAGCAAAAGATACGTGCCCATGTGTTGTAAAAATGTCAGCTGTATAGCTTCAGCATATTTCGAGAAAATAATTTAATATTCTGATGATAGGAAGTTGAGCACCAATATCACCTTAAAAGCATAATGCGTTAAGAGTTTTGTTATGGAATATTAGTTACACTTAAAACATATACAGCACCTAGGTAACTTTGCTTTGTACTGTAATATTGTTTTGATTGGTTTATTGATTACTTTTATAAGGCTAAAAGTACCATCAATATCAATTATTCCAACTTATCATGTCATACTCAATCTCTTTTTTTGGGATATCAGTTTCTTTATGAATGATGTGTTTCATCCATTTAGTACAGTATAATTACATTACTATGGAATTTATGTGAATATTCCTTCTTAACTCTTTATTATGTTATTAACATTTAAAACACAACTGCAATATTAAGAAATTGGTATTAGTACTTTTGTTTTACAGACAATATTGATAATATCAAACAAAAAGAAGCCATATAAAAATAACGACATAAAATTTCACGTTCCGTTTGAAGTTTGTGCACCACTGTTTTCTTAATCCAACAGGCTGCCTATTCATATACACAACCATTCCTCTTTCCATACTTAGCGCTTGATGCCCGCGAACGACGTCAAGGTCAGGAAAATGCGCTTGCTTTGACATCACTGCTTTGTACGGATACTTTATATAAGTCCCAGGAAGGAGGTAGTGCACATGATCGGACATACAACGAAACAAAACTAATTTTATTACCTCAACTAGTGAACCAGGTCGCTCGTCCTCTGATCATGCGCACTGCTTCCATTCTGGGACTTATAAGATATATCTGCACCAAAACTTTTTTCTAAGAATGTACAAATTAACTCTTAGCGGGAGCGCACCGATGCAACACGCAACATATCATTGTTCCTCAGCAACCTGCAACATAACATTATTGGAAAAATAAATGAAGTTTGAATATCATCGTATATGTAGGCTATTACATTGAGTAGCGAATGCTGTATGTACTTTCTTTCATTGGTTACGATAGTGATTAAAAGTTGAAGTTCTTTGTTTTAGAATTATGCTAAGATAATTCCCATCAAGCTGTGACCTAGGATTATTTGAAATCACACAACCATCAACCACTTAAACGTTCCGTGTAATTATAGGGTTTCTGCGAACTCCCTGCTATCTTTTTTTAGTTGGTTAATTTAACGGCGCTATATCGGATTAGTGATAGCGAGATGGTATTTGGCGAGATAATACCGAAGATTCGCAATAGATTACATGACATAAGCCTTACGGTTGGGGAAAACCTCGGAAAAAACCAACGAGGTAATCAGCCTAAGAAGGAATCGAACCCGCGTCCGAGAGCAATTCCAGATCGGCAGGCAAGCGCCTTAGCCGACTGAGCTACGAGGGTGGCAGGCCGTCTTCTTAAAATATGAATGTTTATGTTACATCAGGAAATATGTCGCATCTGTTTAAATAAACATGTTCTTACACTTTCCGTCCAAAGAAAAATCCACAGTGACACTTGTGGCGGACAAGGTCGCAGTTGGGGTTATTCTCGGAGTTGTTCCGCATCTGCATCATTCCGTCAACATTCCTCCATTTCGTCAGCATTCAATAGCATTCCCCGAACGCCAGCTGGCGACGCACGGAGGGGGCTGGCCTAGGGACGAGTGGGGTTGCCTGCTCGAAACCTGGATACACAGCGAACCTTTGTGTAGTCAGCAGGTGTGGGTTTGGGAATGCGCCTATACTAAAAGCCAGGTTATGAACCGACTAAACAGGTAGTAGTTTGGAGGGCGAGAGGAAAGTGGGGGTTAGAGGAGTAGCCTGTGCAGTGATGACACGTTGAGTGTGGGGGGTTGGAGGGGAAAAGGAGAACGGAGCTTTTCATTGGACCTCGCGTGAAAATGTCGTCTGCTAACGAAAATCTGGCAACGGAATCACGGAGACAGTGTAGCCAAACTCCCCAGTTCATTTGCAGTACCACATGCATTACGAGTCGCATTTTGTACCAGCGTCGTTAGCTCGTGCTTTCTTAAAAACAGTAATTTTAATTACTAATATTGTTGATAGTGTTATCGAGAACTATATACAGTAGTTATTTTAAACATATCGGTGACAAACTCTGAACACGCTTTGAATCTCGCACCACTATGTGGCAATAGAGCTCAGAAAGAGAGCAACAGAACGTTGCTTCCGGTTTAGTCGGTTCATAACCTGGCTTTTAGTATAGTTTGAAGGTTAGCGTAATAGATTGTAAAAGATCGCAGTGCTGGGTCATAGTGCCCCTTCCCGAAAATGTCATTCCTTTCCGTCCATATTCCTAATGTAAGCAGCAGAACTGTAGTCAGTAAAAATGTAAACAGGGTGCCTCAGGAGAAATGTAAAATACATCAGGATAATATAGTTTGCGTTAACTTACATCGATTTAACCTGATACACCCGAAGTCTAACGGTTGGGGAGAAATTAAGGGGAGAAATATTGGAACGTCTTGCGGTTTCGTATACTATACTTGACGTATAGTATGATCAGTGCTTACTGAAAATGCGCAGTATTTTATAACTGGAACTTGGAAAATTCAGGTGGCCCAAATTTTGTTTCTGAGTCTGTACATGAACTTGAATTCTCTTCCGCTTAGGAAAGTAGACTACAAAAATAATGCGGCATGCCATTACATTAAATATTTCAAATCAAGTCAAACACGTGATAGGCCTATAGGTATTCATATGGTCATTAATTATAAATAATCACTTACAAGCTCTAGTTCGCCAATAGTGTTTGGTCAGGACGAGTCTGTCTGTATTAGGATGAATACTATTACTACTTGAACGTAAGTCAGTTACGAGATGATAGACTGTTAGACGTGTACGCGCAATATTTTTCATCAGGTTCATTTTAGAAAAAAAAAAAGTTCACAGATATAGGTGGTTTCAAAGATTGCCAGTATCTTAGCTGCGAAATAACGTAAGTTAGAAGACTTGTAATTAGGTAATAATTGATACAATTCCTTGCTGGTTTTAGCTCACATTTGAAAATTGATATTGTTCTCCATGACTCGCCTGTGTGTTTGAAATGCGAAAAATTGATCAGACTAATAGTGATTGTAGATTGGCTTTTCATTAACAAATAATCTTGTTGTTTCTTGAAAACTTCCTCATTATTTCAACCTGCACAACAAATTATGTTAAAAAACGCATTGCTTTATCGCATGTAACAACTATTTTATTAATATAAACCATTTTTAACAATTCCATTTTTAAACCCATACCTGTAAGTAAGTTTATGTTTGCCAAAATCCATTTAATGTTCAAAATCGAAGTGCCGTCTGATATTCATATTGTTTTATAGAAATCTCAACTGAACAGTTGAGGCATTGAGCTTTACCTTTATTCATAATAACAAAATAGTCTTCTTCCCATGTTTCTTGGAAATTAAAACGAAACCCACAATTTATTCGCCATATTCTACCATTTTACTCACCCCTGATTAGAATGCGAAGGCACCGAGTTCAACCCCTGCTTATTGTATGCACACGCAGACAGGTAGAATATTTGTGGAGGGAGAAATGAAGGAGTGGTGTATAGGCCTACAGCGCTCGCGCGGGAACATAGCACCCATGCCTGGTTTAGGCCTATTATAACAACCGAAGACGTAAGATAAGACAACAAACGAGTCTTCTCGACTCCATCTGCACTGCGAAATGACAAAGATTCTTTCAATGTGCAGACTTACACCTTCCGCCATTTCTTCTTCGTCCTGTCCTGTGATCAGTTCGATCACATTTCCCTCCCCTCGCGTATGTGGTACCTAAGAGGTTACGTCCATTTTCGGCTTCCCTCCTTCAAAATTTTCTAGAGCTCCTTCAGTGGAGCAGCGTAACCCGAAATGAGACAAGTGGCCAACAGGCTTGGAGCTCACATATTCAGTTTCTTTCAGCCCCGAACCCTTTGCGAGGACACGTTTTGCATACCTTTTAAATTTCTCCTCCCACTTCTCCTCTTTCAATTCAATTCAATTCAATTCAATTCAATTCAATTCAATTCAAGATAAATCTATTGAGGACAGTGTGGCTTGGCTTAACTTTTCGAGGACTGAACACAGAACGGGTCCTTAAACTTAGTTATGTTTCGATCCATTATGCGTCCTACATATGAAATTATTGTCCATGTCCGACAGATGGCCTGGGTGGCATTCTTATGTAAGCCCGATGCTGAAAGGTGGGTCATCCTGCCTCAGCCCCTGATAGACCGAGGTACCATCCACAGATGAGAAACTGATAAGCCCTTTCTATATTAGCACCGGAAACCCGTACTATACCCAAGACTTCACCAGAACCTGTTTTTACTAATGCGAACCTGGGCCACTTGGATGGAAGACATCACTCTAGCATTGATCCACACGTGCGGCTCGCGACAGAAATAGTTGGCTGTGAGATGCTGTGAGTTAACTGCGCATGCGCTGACTTGGTTAATAAAAACCTAAACTAACCAAATCTAACCTTCGTATATGCAAGATGTGTAACCGGAGCACGAAGGGAACTTCTTGATTTGATGTGGAATGTGCACGTGAAAATAAATCCAGGTAAGGATCACGCTGGCACTGCATAATAGGTGCGCACATGCGTCATAGTCAAACTGTTCTGTCGCGAGCCCCTCCTTTGAGTCACAGATGTGGACAGTATGACTAACCTCGAAATAAACTACTTCTTCTTCTTCTTCTTCATCAGGCTCTACAACCCTCAGATGAAAGTTTTGGCCTTCTTAACAACTTTCTTCCATTCCTTACGGCTTCCAACTATCTTTGTCCAGTTTTCCACCTTCATCAATTTCAAATCATTCAGGATATCATCCTCCCATCTATTTTTTGGTCTACCCTGCTTTCTGTTAACTATTGGTTTCCATTTGTATATTTGTTTGACCAGTCTATTATTCTCCATTCTATTTATATGGCCAAACCATCCTAATCTTAGCGATTTTATATGATTTATTATGTTCCTATTCTTTATCAGCTCATTCAGTTCACTGTTATAGTTAATTCTCCATGTACCATCACTCATTTTAGTTGGACCAAAAATTGTCCTTAGTATTGCTCTTTCAAAAATTAACAGTCTATGTTTTATGGAGTTTTTAAGGACCCATGTTTCGCTGGCATAAGTTACTACAGGTCTTATTGTAGTACAGTATAGCTTAAATTTGGACTGTTTAGATATCAATTTACTTCTAAATAACTGCAGGTTGGCATGGTATGCTTTGTCTCGAAATAAACACTCTTGTGAAATGGCTCTTGCATCAACACACCATATTATATCTGTATGGAGAATTTCTTAGTATTTCAGTAAAATATTGGAATATTTGTGTTTACTATTGTACTTCATGTACAGATGTTTCACAGTTGCCATTACGTCGGACAGAAGCTTGAAAACAGCTGTTCTTGGTATTTCTCGATTGGAATGTGTTGTCTCCAGCTGTTAGTATAGCGTAATATCAAATTTCATTGTACAGTATGTGTAGTGTATGATAAACCATATTAAGACATTTGACCATGTGAATAAAACTTAGTAATTGCGGTTACTAGAATTTTTAAGCAAATTCTTCTCTTTTAGTGAATAAAGTTAGAGTAAAAAAAAAATTTACCACACACATACACAACGCATCTAATCACCCCACACAACACAAACATGCTGCATTCAGAACAATGGTACACAGATTACTCAACATACCCATCAGCCAACAACACTACAATGAAGAAGTGAACACAAGCAAATACATAGCACAAGAAAACGGTTACAATCCAAACATAATAGACAACATCATAAGGCAGACAAAACAAAAACACGCAAAACACAACACAAACACAAGAACACAAGAAATACACCACACTAACATACGAAAACAAAAACACACACAAGATCGCATCCTCATTCAGAAAACAGAAATACAACATAGCATACAGAACAGAAAACACACTACAAAGACATCTCAACACACAAACAACACAAACAAATAAATACGACCACACAGGCGTATACAAACTCACATGCAATAGTTGCGACAGTTTCTACATTGGACAGACAGGCAGATAATTCCAAACTCGATACAAAGAACACATTAAAGCAATAACCAGAGGACAATACATCTACGTACATACGCCGAACACATAACTAATGCTAACCACACATACAACAACATAAATACAGACATGGAAATCCTACACATACAACCAAAAAACCAAAAACTCAACACACTAGAACAATATGAAATATACAGGCACACTAAAACACACCCTGATCAAATTCTCAACACACATATCAATTTCAGAACACACACACTATTTGACACCACATTTCAATACTTTTCAACAATCGAACGCACCCACACAACAGGCAGAGAAGTTTGAGATGACGCCGAGATCTAGTAGGCTCTGAGGATGGTATGAAGAAGCACTGAAACAGCTGTAAGCCGCACATGCTTACACAATTAACACGAGTAAGATCACCATTTAATCAATTATTTATAAAATAATTGCCGAAGAACAAATGCCAGACTAAATTGTAACAAGTGGCTTAATATTTTCCAATGTTTACTTGAAATAGAGTGAATAAAAGCAATGTTCTGCTCTGTTCTTCTAGTAACTGCTTGAATGAATATATTCAAGTTTGCTCTTATCCATGTTGTAATTTTATTTTCACAATAGTATATTTCCTTACCTCCGAACAACAGTGGGATATCTTGCAAAACTCATATTTTAAATAATGAGGATAAAAATTGCTATTGAACATCGAGTGCAATATGTAAACAGACTTTTGATTTAATATGAAGCTAAAGCAACAAGAAACTGACAAGCACCACTGATCTACAAAATGAAGCTAACTTAAAACTTAGTTTATCTCGAAACCACAATTTGTCAAGATAATCCATTGTAGTTCTGATGTAACGATTTGCTAAAAGTGGCTGCTTTTATGCAAATAAAAGCTTGTAACAATTATATATATATATATTTTTTATTTATTTTTTTTTTAATTTTAGTAGGTTATTTTACGACGCTTTATGAACATCTCAGGTTATTTAGCGTCTGAATGAGATGAAGGTGATAATGCCGGCGAAATGAGTCTGGGGTCCAGTACCGAAAGTTACCCAGCATTTGCTCTTATTGGGTTGAGGAAAAACCCCGGAAAAACCTCAACCAGGTAACTTGCCCTGACCGAGAATCGAACCCGGGCCACCTGGTTTTACGGCCAGACGCGCTAACCGTTACTCCACAGGTGTGGACCATATACTGTATATATACTCTCTCTCTCTCTCTCTCTCTCTCTCTCTCTATATATATATATATATATATATATATATATATATATATAAACTGGTAGAGATAAGGCCATGAGGCCTTCTCTCCTTCTCTGCCAGGGGATTGCAACTACAATATTAAGAATACAATTACAATTATAATTACAATTAATATTAAATTTACAAAGACAATAAAAATCAAAGTACTAAAATATTAACTGATTAATAAAGGCTAGACACTTTATTGTGGAAGTTAAGAAAAAGGATTTTTTTTTTTTACTTAAGTAAAAATTAAACCTACTCTACGCAATAAGAAAATGCTTAATGAGTTTGTTTTTGAACACTGTTAAATTCCGACAGTCTCTGATGTCACTGGGGAGTAGGGTATTCCACAAGCGCGATAGCGAGATTGCGTATGATGATGAATACGATGATGTCTTATGTGTTGGTATGGCTAGTGTGCGGCTGTTTTGCGTTCGTGTGAAGAGATTGTTTCTTTCTTTCAGTACGTTATTTTAAGACGCTTTATCAACATCTTAGGTTATTTAGCATCTGAATGAGATGAAGGTGATAATGCCGGTGAAATGAGTCCGAGGTCCAACACCGAAAGTTACCCAGCATTTGCTCATATTGGGTTGAGGGAAAACCCCGGAAAAACCTCAACCAGATAACTTGCCCCTACCGGGAATCGAACCTGAGCCACCTGGTTTCGCGGCCAGACGCGCTAACCGTTACTCCACAGGTGTGGACTGAAGAGGTCGTGATACGATGACAGGTAACTGAAACAATTACATAAATTGTCATGAATTATACGAGAATTTATTCATGTTTACTGAGGAACTTGTTGAGTGGCTAGTTGAATATTTTGTTTGGAGAGTCTGACGAAACCAGAGGGGAAGCGTTAATCTCAAAACAGAGTATGGAAATCTTCCTCTTTTTTTTTGTAAGTGATCCAGGATTTCAGATTGGAGTAGGGAAAGACATTGAAATTCACCGTAAAAACTGTCTCATAACAGTGTCCAGTATTGTCTGAAAGTTGTGGAAAAAGCAAATACGAGTTAGTTGGATAAAATTTTTGAATTTGATCAATGAATAGTTAATAAAGGATGCAAAGTTAGAGTTAGGGATATAAATTTCATTTTTTGCAATAGAGATTAGTTGAGCAGTATTTTCTATTTACTCAGCAAGGAAACGAATTGCAGTTGATGAACGTCTTTATATGAAAAATGATCACTTTCATGTTCACTTTCTGAAGACATGATGAAATAGAGACTGTGAGGAAAAACAAAAGAGGATCGCAACAATTTTATTGACTTGGCATGAATTTTAGTGTCTTATTTTAAAGGATTTAATAGAGTAGGTGATGTAGATAAGCAGATGCTAGAAATTTTCCAGATTCTTTTCATCAGCATTAGCAAAACTTAATTCACTTAAAAAGGTAAGTTAAAGTATGGATAAAAATCCCATTTCTTGTGTAAAATTCTGAGTTTGCTTTGAATACAAGTTAGGTGTACATCGATCATACCAGCTTCACGCAACGTCTCTCCTCACAACCTCCGGTACTGCATTTTAAACATATATTCGTGTAATAGTTACCTCTGTGTATAAGTCGGTGAACAACAGGAATAGTACTCATGTACGAAATACCAATTGAATTTATTAAAAATAATAACGAAGCATTTATTTAAAGAGCACTGATCTGCAAGCGCCCAGCTTCGTTATGTTTTCGTATATACACTGAACAACAGATCTGAATTATGTAGTAGAGTCAGGTTCCGCCGATCTATACTCCATACAGGCTATTCCATATGAAATCAATCAGTAAAAAAACCTCGCATTTTTTTATACTCTAATTTTTTCCCTACTTACACAAGGTGCTGAGGAGAGTGCATTTTCAAAAATATACTATCGAAAGTCAAACGGTTTTCGTACTATTGAGCGACAAATTTAGCGTATTTTATAAAAACAAGCCTCTTTCAGCGCTCAGAACTCTGGAACCGTTTACTGCAGAACACTGAACGAGAGCTCATTTTGAAGCTGACATTTGGTAGTTTATGTTAAGAAGTAATCCTTATTTTTATTGTACACAGAGAGACAGATAATCTGATTTTACTTGCTTTTAGGCTTTTTGGTCATTTGTAAAAATGTAAAAAAATATTGAGAAAAAAACCTTGCATTATTAAGAGGGATTCGGCATTGTTTGCTTAGTGGCTCAGCAATAAGTTTCGAGGGTATTAAATAGACTATTTTTACACGCCTGGACTTTAACGGCGCAGTACCGCACGCACTGGCCGAGAGCTGAAGGTAAGCGAGCGTTGGGCGTCATTTTACTCCAGTGTTTATGAAAACCTGTGATAAAGCTAGCACAGCCATGACTGCTAGACGACACATCACGTGTTTGTCTCCTGGCCTTGCTTGTCTCGGCTAGCTCTCGTCTCACAGTCAGCTGGTTAGTTCACGCGCGTACTATTTATTTTCTTTATTTAATATTTTCAATACTTTCTCATCAACATACCATCAGTAAAAAATATGTGTTTATTTGTACTTTCAATGCGGAATCTAACTATATATTTTTAAAATATTTTTTCGCTGGCAAAGCCGTCTTAATGAGGAAAAATCTAAATTTTTCCATTTCTATAAAAAGTA
This sequence comes from Periplaneta americana, assembly GCF_040183065.1. Taxonomy (NCBI): domain Eukaryota; kingdom Metazoa; phylum Arthropoda; class Insecta; order Blattodea; family Blattidae; genus Periplaneta; species Periplaneta americana. Next base: position 93,871,482 of record NC_091133.1, read on the forward strand.
AGAAAATCTGTTTATATGTGAATATAAACTTTAATTTCTCAGCATCAAAATAAACCATGATTTTGATCATTGGGTGAAAGGGTTTCGGAGCTACAACAGTTTAAAGTTGCTAATTTTATGAAAATACGATAAATTAAAATAGTTTTAATTTAAACACTATGAAGTTCTGATGCCTCAAACTTTGCACAAAGCATTGTATCGCAGTTGTCAACGGACAAAAAAAGTTTCATTGTATTTAGAAATTGTAAGGTCAATTTTCTCTATATTTCGGTCGATTTGAGATGGAATAGCTCATACATACCTACTCTTTTGCGGGTCGCTTGAAGGCTTCAGGTAACCAAATGCAGGACTCTAGTAATAAGCTAGTGACAGAATTTTTAAGATTAATATGATCAATTTGGTATTCCCAAGAAACTAGTTCAATTAATTAAAATGTGTCTCAGTGAAACATACAGCAGAGTCCGTATAGGTCAGTTTCTATCTGATCCTTTTCCAATTCACTGCGGGATAAAACAGGGAGATGCACTATCACCTTTACTTTTTAACTTCGCTTTAGAATATGCCATTAGGAAGGTTCAGGATAACAGGCAGGGTTTGGAATTGAACGGGTTACATTAGCTTCTTGTCTATGCAGATGACTTGAATATGTTAGGAGAAAATACACAAACGGTTAGGGAAAACACGGAAATTTTACTTGAAGCAAGTAAAGCGATCGGTTTGGAAGTAAATCCCGAAAAGACAAAGTATATGATTATGTCTCGTGACGGGAATATTGTACGAAATGGAAATATAAATATTGGAGATTTATCCTTCGAAGAGGTGGAAAAATTCAAATATCTTGGAGCAACAGTAACAAATATAAATGACACTCGGGAGGAAATTAAATACAGAATAAATATGGGAAATGCGTGTTATTATTCGGATGAGAAGCTCTTATCATCCAGTCTGCTGTCCAAAAATCTGAAAGTTAGAATTTATAAAACAGTTATATTACCGGTTCTTCTATATGGCTGTGAAACTTGGACTCTCACTCTGAGAGAGGAACATAGGTTAAGGGTGTTTGAGAATAAGGTGCTTAGGAAAATATTTGGGGCTAAGCGGGATGAAGTTACAGGAGAATGGAGAAAGTTACACAACACAGAAGTGCACGCATTGTATTCTTCACCTGACATAATTAGGAACATTAAATCCAGACGTTTGAGCTGGGCAGGGCATGTAGCACGTATGGGTGAATCCAGAAATGCATATAGAGTGTTAGTTGGGAGACCGGAGGGAAAAAGACCTTTAGGGAGGCCGAGACGTAGGTGGGAGGATAATATTAAAATGGATTTGAGGGAGGTGGGGTATGATGATAGAGACTGGCTTAATCTTGCACAGGATAGGGACCGATGGCGGTTTTATGTGAGGGCGGCAATTAACCTTCGGGTTCCTTAAAAGCCATTTGTAAGTAAGTAAATATGATCAATTAAAATTACCTCTTAACTTCTGAAAAACCAGACATAATATCATTCGAAAGTTACTTCAAAATTTAAAGCGTTATAAATTTTATAGTATTTGAGGCATGAAAAAAAAAACATTACTATGTTAGGGAATTAATGGATGTACAAAACACTGGGAATATTTCCACCTGTTCAACAAACAGTATTCTTTCTGAGATAACACGTACAATATTTAGCAGACGTTTTGAAATATTCCAAACTTTTTGCGAGATAGCATCTTTCAGTTCTTGTAGGGTTGTTTGGTGTACCATGAAAACTGGTTCTTTAAGGTAACCCCACATCCAGAAGTCCGCTGGATTGAGATCTGGAGATCGTGGAGGCCATATTATTTTTGGAAAATACCTTCTGATGACACGATCGTCAAAAATTAAAGAGAGGAAAACTATAAGCAGTGTTCCATACTTTTTATTTAGTTTGTAGCAATTTAGTGAGTAAAGTGAATTTATCTATTTGTAAAGACTCTGAAGTGCACGATATATTCTTTCTTTCTTATTCAACTATCGACGAAGATACAATACCTTCGAAACGTTGTGAAATCATTGCATCATCAGCAACAAACAAATTCTTAAAACTAAACCTCTTCTTATTGTATTTTTTTAATTTTCAATGTTCCCATTCTTTGTCTCTGCTCTGGCTGCATTTTTAATCAGAAAATGTTAGCTTGAAGCTGATTCTATCAAGATCTTGGTTGTTTTTACACGAAAATAGAAAATTTCTGGTTTAGTGTTGATGGCTGTGATATATAATCTTTTTAATCTTTATAGAAGTAAACGCTATGGAGTCAAATATTTACGCTTTGAATTCGCGTTTGCGTATTTTCGACGTACGTGGTGAAGTATGTATTTACCTGCTATTGCCATATATCTACTGACGAAACTTCAGCTTGGTTTGTTCAGACTGCATGTATCTGTGTACACTCCTCGAGTGAAGCTGTTAATTCAAGCATGTTTGATTACTTTTCTGTCATTTGTTACGTTACATAATATTTGCGTCAATTATTTACAGTATTCTGGTACCAGTCCATGAAGTGCACAGAATTAATAATAAATATGTTGCCACGTGCTCTAATGATATTCATAAGGCAGAGGTCATCGACTTCGCTGCCGTTATTGTGTTTGAACTTTGCGTCAACTTTCGGCATTTTGTCGGAGCCTCCTCCCCCACCGACAACCACTATTCTCCTCCATGAAAGACATGCAAGAGGCAACGGTTTGGTCTGCACGTGGCTATTAATGTTGTTACCGTAAGAGTGGGCTACGTTAGATAGGAAATTACCTTAGTAAAGAGAATCTTGTCGAAGTATTTAAGAAAATATTAACATCTTTGGGATTGAATATTTATCCCAGTCGGTTATCCTTATAAGAACTTCATCGTGATTTCTCCGATAAAAAGACTTTAAATAAAGTATGACTCGCCATCTTGATAACTGAGTTGACTGAGCTTTAGCTTATTATGACTGAAGACCGAGGTTCGAATCCCTGTAGTGGCGGAGGAGTATTTATGGTGGACAAGGTCTTTATTCCTGAGGGCTTTCCTCGGAATTCTTCCATTTCCATCCATCATTTCTCTCTCCATTTCAATATTCATCATCATCATCATCATCATCATCATCATCATCATGATTTTATTAGTGTGTACCCAAAAAAGTACAGGGTGATCCGTTTGGGTATGGATAAAATAAAAACACCGTAGAACATTTACTACTGAACTTTATTTGTTGAAACTTTGTGCATACAACACTGAAAGATGGGAGATTCCTCAGAACTCAACATGACCCCCAATGCGCACCCTGCACATCTCGTAACGGTGATGCAATTCAGCCCATGTCCGTTGTAAAATAAGAGGGGCGATTTGGTGAAAAGCTTGAGTAATTTTACTCTCAGATCATCAATGTTCCTGAGTTTCTGTGAATAGACAATGTCTTTAACAAACCCTACACGAAAAAGTAAGGGAGAGTTAGATCGGGGAAGTTTGGGGGCCAAGCCAAGAGATAGCTGCTTCTCGTACTGGGTTTCGCCTGCGTCTTCCTCCATTTTTTTAACATAGAATCTGTTTCTACAAATGTTCGATACCACAACATTATGGAATCGTATTTAGGTACATTACGCACACCATACTCACGTCGAAATTCCCTTTGAACTCTTTTGACACTCTCAAATTTAGCATATCAAAGAAAACATTTTGCCCACTGTTGATTTGTAGTAGCCATTTTAATCATCTACGATTTTCATTTGTCCTTTCAGATTATGTATTGTTGATTATCATATAATATGGAAACTCCGATCTTTTAATCATAATATAACCAGCAAGAAATTTTTCCTACTGTCATAATAGCTTTATAAATGAATATTATCCATACCCAAACAGATCAGATTGTAGTATTAATTTATGTATAGCTTTATGCACAAGGGCAGGCCTTTCACTGCAAACCCAGCATTCTCCAATCTTGTATATTTTCTGCTTTCCTCTTACACTCCGCATCTATCTTCATATATCTTAATGTCGTCTATCATCTGATATCTTCCTCTGCCTCTAACTTTACTCCAGTTCACTATTCCTTCCAGTGCATCCTCCAGTAGGAAGTTTCTTCTGAACTAGTGACACAACCTCTTCCTGATCAGTTTCAGCATCATTCTTTCTTCACACACTCTTTCCAACATCCCTTCATTTCTTATTCTGTCTGTCCATTTCATACGCTTCATTCTTCTCCATATCCATATTTCAAATGCTTCTATTCGCTTCGTCGTAATGTCCATATTTCTGCCACATGCTATGCCACACTCCACACAAAACACTTCATTAGTCTCTTCCTTAGTTTCTTTTCCAGAGGTCCGCAGAAGAAGCTCCTTTTTCTATTAAAAGCTTCCTTTGACTTCCTGGCAGCAGCTCATATTCCTGCTTAAAGTACACCCAAAGTATCTGAAGACGAAGTAGTATAGCGAATAATAATAATAATAATAATAATAATAATAATAATAATAATAATAATAATAATAATAATGGCTCGGAATTTGGTGAAATATCTTTTTTCTGAGACATCACAGACAATGCAGGACGCAATACAAACTCGTTTTACTTCAACACGAACTAATATAGCTTACTTTTATTTTGCATCTTTGTGCAGTTTCGGTCTTATATTGCCTATTGGTCATTTTTTTTAGGAAATGTTCTACTTTTTGTTGCATTTTTTTGCTCATTTTTGCTTATGATCGGACATCTAATAGTAATCGTAGTCTATATTCGAGAACCTACTTCAGATTACTTACGTCTTACGCAATTCGGTTGCGTCTTACAAGAATTTTTCTTATGGTTATATCAGCTTTGACACCTGATCAGATATGTTACATGCTTCTCTCATTCAACGCAATCGAACAAATGCTGCAGCCGCAGTGCCTGCAGTCAGCATATCGTATTGTATCTCACTAGTGAAGACATAAAAATGCCGAAAGTAAAACAAGTCAAAGTTTTTGCGACAGTTAGTGACTGAGTTTGGTGACAATGCATTTTCCACAGATGAGAGTGTACTAATAATAATAATAATAATAATAATAATAATAATAATAATAATAATAATAATAATAATAATAGAAGTTAAAATATTGCTATATACGAATGAGATTTTCTTCACCCCTTTTTACATTTTCTTCGCTGTCGTAGTTATTTATATTATATAGATAATATAAGATCAGATAAGCCGAAGAATTCCTATTGGGCAATGCCCTCCCACTTATGGTAGGAATGCCTCAGGAGTGAGCTAATCCCCATGAGGTGCTTCTTATAACTTGATCTTGTACTCGGTTTTACACAAAGACATCTGTATCCACATATACTTATAAACACTTATTTTGTCCATTTTGAATCTTGTGTACTTTTAACACTTGAATATAAGTAATTAATTAACTAACATACTTACTCGTGTTAATTATGTAAGTTTGTGCGGCTTACAGCTGTTTCGGTGCTTCATCACACCATCCTCAGAGTCTACTCCCCTGTGATGAAGCACCGAAACAGCTGTAAGCCGCACAAACTTACATAATTAACACGAGTAAGTCCGCTAGTTAATCAATTACTTATTTTGTATTGAATTTTACCCGGTATTAGTTGTTTCCACAGCACACACACACACACACACACACACTCTCTCTCTCTCTCTCTCTCTCTCTCTCTCTCTCTCGTAGTTCTAGTCCATTGTGCACCAACAACTTTTTTGAGCTCTTGCGATCACCTTTGTCTCGGACGCCCTCTGTTTCTTTTTCCTGTCCTTAGGTCCCAAACTGATGTGGCGTAGGCCCATCTGTCCTGGTGCATCCTGGCTGCACGACCTCCCCATCGTCATTTGAGCAGATGTGCTCTGGTAACTGCGTCCTCCATACCGATTCTTCATCTTCTTATTTCTTCGTTCCGCAGTTTGTCCTTGGTCTTGATGTCCAACAATCTTCTATGCATTTTGTGTTGGTACACTTGTATCTTCTTGGTTTGATCCTTTGCGAAAGACCAGGTCTGGCTCCCATAAAGAAATACCTGGATGACTCAGATTTGAATGGTTTCAAATCTTACTCTAGAGATAATGGATTTATCCAGGAGTATAGCCTATACAGGGTGTTTCAAAAATACGGGGCATAATTTCAGGTATGTATTTCCCACATGTAGACAATCAAAATAGTTCATTACAACATGTGTCCGGAAATGCTTCATTTCCGAGTTATGGCCTTCACAACATTGAAATTTACCGGAACGTTTTTCTTTCCGCAGGTCGTTGTCATTACAGAAGATGTTCAAAATGTCCACCTCCTGCTTGAATACAAACCTCACACCGATGTCTCATTGACCTGCGAACACGATCCCAAACTCCAGGAGTATTGCGTATGTCCTCAGAACATGCCACAATTCGATTCCGAAGGGATTCCAAATCAGGCACCGGAGACGAATAAACCAATGATTTTAAATGGCACTCGCACAGACGGTAATGGAGACGTACAAATGTCTTCCGATCTGGACATTGTCGCTGTGGGTACATCTCCTGGTACAAACGACGAGCCAGCGCAGCATTGCCGTCCGCCTTACCGTACATGAAGTGTATCTCTGCCAGCTCTTGATTTGAATACATGTCGCACAGTCTAACGCCTACACAACACTGAATGTAACCTTCGCCTCGGAATAAACTGTCAGAGTGCCCTCTTAATGTCTCCTTTGACGGCAACGACCTGCGGAAAGAAAAACGTTCCGGTGAATTTCAATGTTGTGAAGGCCATAACTCGGAAATAAAGCATTTCCGGACACATGTTGTAATGAACTATTTTGATTGTCTACATGTGGGAAATACATACCTGAAATTATGCCCCGTATTTTTGAAACACTCTGTATTTTAGGCTGCAGAATCTCTCAGGCAAGTCCTATTCTTCTATTATAAAGTCATCTACATTTTGTTTCAAAGCAACTCTAAAATGAAATATTTGTTTCTCGATTATTTCTTTATTTTGAGACCAGACTCATGGTGTAGTGGTCAGAGTTTCTGGCTATGGTCTATGAGGTCACAGGTTCATGTTAAGTTTAGATTTAAGACCTCTCCTGGCACCACATAATCATGATCATATCATATCATCAAGGTAACGTAACTCCGCCTTTCAGGCACTCCAGACTTAGAAGTGGGTGTCGGCCTGATTGGCTCAGTTGGTATAGCGCTGGCCTTCTATGCCCGAGGTTGCGGGTTCGATCCCGGGCCAGGTCGATGGCATTTAAGTGTGCTTAAATGTGACAGGATCATGTCAGTAGACTTACTGGCATGTAAAAGAACTCCTGCAGGACAAAAATTCCGGCACACCGGCGACGCTGATAAAACCTCGGCAGTTGCGATCGTCGTTAAATAAAACATAACATTTAACATTTAGATGTGGGTTACAACTAAGACACCGCCAGGAGAGAAGACTAGAAATATCGAAAGACATCCGGGTGACATTAGTAAAATTTTTTATTTTGAGGTGATCAAGACATTTCAGTAGGCCCTATAAAAGTAATAGGCCTAATGAAGTTGGTTGTTTGGAAGAGGTGAGGGTGGTATAAAACATGCCACTCTTTGGAATCTCAGGTTCCATCCATCAGGTTCTGAATTCCACCCTACTGAAAAGCAGTGCTGCCGTAACTTCTACAGGGACATAATTTTATTTTTACTAAATTTTTAATATTAACCTGGCTATATATTTGGATCAACACCGTTTGCTACCCCCTTCCACGACTGGAGTTCGATGATACTGGCGTAAAACACAAACAAATCACTTTACTAGGTATAGGAGGGAAGAAAAGTAGTTCATCCATTTACGTAAACTAGGAAATATCGCGCTTTTGAGTTTGATCATTTTCATTACATTTTTGTTTAATCAAAATACAGTACAGTATTAACAATGAATGTTTTTACTCACGAACTGAGCTGTCCATGTGGATGTATTCATTATGCAGTGTATATTATACTTTCTACAGAAAATTAGCGTACAATATAGAGAATGAAGTTAAATTGAAAAATAATCATGGTATGGATATTTAAACACATTTTTGAAAATGGTGGCCATTCATTTCGATACAGGCTTGCATATTATCCCAATATAGACTATTGTACCTAATCCCAATTACCAGTTTCGTCCTTCGTACTAGTAACTCATGTTGAAATAATTCTGTACCTACTCTATAAGAGAGTACCTTACCTACTGTAAATTCAATCTTCACTTCTGCCCGATCCGAAAAGATAAAATTACTCAGACATACTATCTATTGTCCGTCCAAGTGGTTATGTCGTAGGGTCGTAGAAAGGGAGGAAATCACGTGACAGTTAATTACTTAAGGAGGCCCTTTTATTTAAGTTATTTTAAACACTTGTATAATATTACGTAGACGTCCAATTCCTAACAGAAATTAATGTTCTCAGAAAAGAGCTAAGACAGCCCAGCCACTAGCTGGCGAATAAAAGCTGGTGGGGGAAACCGGGATACGACATAGGCAAATGGACGACAGTACCTGTGCGAAAATGATTCAGTATTAAAAGCCCTTTCGTCACTGGAAAACGCGAACATATGTTTACTATGACAGTAAGGCTACTATGACTGTATACGCGGTCTTGGATCTGTGTGGAGGACGGCTGAACTTCGTTAGTAGAAGAGGTGGGAGTGAAGTACATTCAAAAACTAAGGTACAATAAAATTTGAAGTAAAAATAAAATGATGTCCCTGTATAACCAAAACGTCGTTAAAAAGATCCTACTGCTATTACGTCATAAAATGTTAATATAAGAGGACAAGATAAACGTAAAATGAGAAAAAGTGTGTGTGGTATTCATTATGCTGTTAATTTAATGCATGGTGATACAGCCACATATTAGAGGTATGGCATGACTCTCCCTCTTTCAGTATTGAATTTGAATGTAAACTGTATACGAATTTCATTAGAAGATCAGGCAACGAACAAGATGTACATAAGTTAGTTGACACTGCTTTCCATCATAGTTTAAAAGTAAAGGCTGTGATGCAACCGATGCTGTATTTATCCCGCTTTTGCAGCAAGAGCCCCCACTGATTGCACTTCCCCACTATGCGGGGTGCCAGGCGCGAGATTGAACGCCGCATTGCGTGCAGGGTAAAACGCACGTGCACGCGCCATGGACACGTGCGACCACATTTCTAAAAATAGACCGAATACCGTGCTTTATATGGAAATATCACATTGTTTCCATCTTCGCTCGTTCTATAAATAGCTCTAGGTCTATTTTGCGAGTCTTAAGTATAGGAACGAAACAAGGTAACTCGGCTATCAGATTAAAGTTTTTGTGGTGTACTGGGAATTGGGCGGATTGGTCCCGTGACAGGTCGTTGGCCTTGTGCCCGGGCTGTCGGGAGTCAGATATCCGAAACAGGCAATCCTGTCAAGTTCTCGTATCATGATCTCTTTGTAAGTTGGTTCAAATTCTTCAGTAAAATCTGATTAGTAATTAGTAGGGACCAGATTTTTATGTAATATCAAGGTGTTATATTTATGTAAGAAAAATAAGCTGAATATGTACCAAAATATGTAAAATCAAGAAAATATTTAATATCAATATCTGGCAGGTATAGGATAGGTAAGACTCTCCAGTTGTGATTTCATAGAGCACCCGACTTTTTTACTGCACACTTGACACATTACTATTTTTCCATCTGTAGTGAAAGCTTCGTCCATCGCAATCCATGATTTTATTTTTGTCGTTAGGGTTGAAGACATAGGGGCCATTTTAGTTAGTTAAAAGTAGTAGATAAACTCAATTGCACTTTATACTGTAAGTACTAAAACTAGAGAACTGAGTGAAATGAATGACACAACAGTAATGCAAGCACTGTTTCGCTTTGCTGGATTAGGAGAAAATAAGAGGAGATGTGGGACACATGCATTTTAGCTGCTCCGTGTAAGAAACAAAGTACCTACTAAAACTTCAAACTATAGGCATTTACAAACTGTTGTTTGAAAAGTGACATTTCTGTCTCATTCAGAAGGGTAGGATTATTCCAGTCGAGAATCATACTTTCTAATTGCTCGGAAAATCCCATTTCCGTGTAGGTCTACTAAATTTAAAGTAAAGAGGTCAAGCAATAACCTGAAAAGTTATTAATTTTAATATTTCAACATCTTTCCAGTTTGTTCCTTTATTCCAGCTTCTTTTCAAAAGTCGACTACTTTATTGCGGCTAATGTCAGACTTGACACAGGTTTTCCCTGGAAGGATTAGGAAAAGGGTGGGTAAGATTGCAAATTGCATGGGAACGACTTGTTAAGACGTGTGCAGAACAATTATAGTTCGAGACAAATCATGTCGTCCTCGTCCCACTCCACCGCATAAAAGCAACTCTACTTTCTGAGTGATTTTTACAATACAAGGTAGTTGTATGAGAAAAGTTGCCTTTTGTTCACTCATATTTACAGTGGGCAGTATGGGGTGAGTGCCTCTATTACTTCCTGGAACTAAGGACGTTATGTTTCTTGGGTAGCTAGAAAGGCTTTTTAAATCCGTGTATTTCAAATTGTAAACTTCCCCAGCAGAATTTTTTTATTTTATTTTTAGAGAAGTGAAAATGAATAAAACCCCTAAATATGTAGATTTATGTAATACCAAGCCATAATATGTAATGTGGGGTAAATATGTAAAAATATGTAGAATCAAATTTCATTACATTAATGGTAATTACAAGATTCGCAAAGATTTGTTATTTATATACGGTTAGATTGAAAGGAATATAATATGTAATTACACAAAAATCCGGTCCCTAGTAATTAGCAGGCTTCGGCCTAGGGACACAGAGTAACCAGTATGAGGTTTAGAGTACATGGAGTATAAATGACGTCATGATCCGTGTGGAAGGGTGACTACAACAGCACAGGTGGGTCCGTAATGTGCATTACCGTTGTGTGTAGGCCTATTGCTGCTTGGCTGCGGTACGTGTAACAGACTTCGGCGTGGGGACACCTGATTGAAGGTTACAACTCACGTTAATACTTTAATGGTAGACATTTATTGTCTACACAAGGAATGTACTGTAAATACTGCATCTGTACAGAGTGAAATATATTTTGTGCCGTTCTGTGACGGACTGTTTACATGTTGAGACACGAAGTAACGGCGCGCTCCATCTCCCACGTCCACATCTGTGGAGTAACGGTCAGCGCGTCTGGCTGCGAAACCAGGTGGCCCGGGTTCGAATCCCGGTCGGGGCAAGTTACCTGGTTGAGGTTTTTTCCGGGGTTTTCCCTCAACCCAATACGAGCAAATGCTGGGTAACTTTCGGTGCTGGACCCCGGACTCATTTCACCGGCATTATCACCTTCATATCATTCAGACGCTAAATAACCTAGATGTTGATACAGCGTCGTAAAATAACCCAATCCATCTCCCACTCCACTCGACCAACACAACTATATCGTCCGTGCGTTCTGAACTTCATGCGTTTCTGTGCCCAGGACCGAAGCCTGCTAATTAGCTTCAAGTTCATAAAGAAACTTGAATGTCACGAAGGCCACACACACTTTCTTATTACAATTTTTACACAATTTACAACAATTAAATTTTTGATCATGTTTCGAATGATAGTACCGTTTATACAGGTTGGTGTAAAAGTTTCCATACATAGAATAAGGTTCAGTTCTGTTCTATGTTATGTTCTGTTATCACTGCACACTACAAAATTTGTTCGGTATGGACACTATCTACTTCAATGCACTTCTCCACACGCTCCCGCCAATCACGATGTACACCCTTTGACATGGCTGTTCAGAGACTAACTCCTACCTCGGAATAGCTCTGGAATAATCGTGTACGCCATGTTTACACGCGTGTATTTTACTTAGATTCGAAGCCCAATCTTTATAACGAGAAGAAAGAGCTCTAACGCTAAGACATAAAAACTTCGTAGGCAGTATGTCGTTTCGTGACATAGGCTACACATACGTAGCTGCTATGACTTGATTTCACCTTGAACCCCGATACTTAATATATCCCCGTGTGGATATCGCCTTAACCTGAATGACAGACAAATTCATGCTACAGAAGAGCGACCATTTTCCGTGTCAAAGGGTGTACACTCCCGACCATGGATATTCGTTAATCAGTGCATGCGTCTAGGATGTGTGCTTTCAGATGGTCTGTGTCCCGAATCTTCTCAAATAGTCCCACACATAATCGAGTGGGATCTGGTCTGGTGACTGTGCAGGCCAATAACGGAATCACGTCATTCAATCCAGAAATGTTTAACATAGAGGAAAATAGTCTATTATAGTAAGGATTATGGTAAATAAACGATGAAGAGCATGAAAACATACTGAAAGCTAAGATAATAAAAAAGGTATGTATTTTAATGTACATAATGTAGGCCTTGCTATTGAGTATATTAATTTAATACAAAACTTTTAAATGAAGTGTACATTAATGGCTCCAATCTTTTATATATTTTGACAAAAATGAATCGTTAAGAAATGTGGATTTTTCGATAAAATTAAAATATCCTACCTTCAAATGTGTCTATCAATTGAAGTGAGAATATAATGAAAGGATTTTGTTTCTTGTGTATACTGTAAATATTTAGGTCCGCTTCTGTTACGGAATTTCTATGCTAGTAATATTATGAAGTTCTTATAATATTATAAACAGTTCTACAGAAAGATAAAATTAATCAAGTATGTAGAAACAAAAAGTTGCGTAATTTGTTTCTTGAAGTTTTTTACTTTCAATCCATCTTACTACACTCTAGATATAGGCCTACTAACGTAAGTAAATCATTACACGTAGATATGTTTAGAATCAATTACTGCTGAATTTACATCATATTAAAATATGTTATTTTATGGGCACTCTAAACATTAAAATTCTTTAAGGTTAGGCCCTTCAAGACTTGTTATCAGAGTGCTAACTCTTTTTACTGAAAAGCGGTTTCTAATTCCAGTTTTTACAAGTTTCATGCAACTGTATTCTTGCTCACAATTTACAGTATGCGATGGAATTATATAAATCAATAATAGAAGAAATGTTCACTAAACTTACATGAATTTTGCACCAACTCTATGAAATTCATTCCTGAACATCTATTGCTCAATACCTTTTTGAACATCGCTCATGCCATTAGCATTTCATTGAAATTCAGATTAGTTCAAACACATCACTGATTTCATTTTCTCCATTACCATCTTTACTTCTGAAGTCCAATGTGGTTGTCGCATTTTTGCACATTTACATTGAATGTTTGTTGCATTTTTAGAAGTCGAGTAGCAAAATGCAACAAATGTGACTGTGGCTTAAATCCTGATTTTAACTCAATATGTTTAGTTTCGGATGTGATTATCTGGAATGATTAAGGGAGATTTTATCTGCAGAATTGCCTTGCATACAAGTTGGAACTATACTCGTATATAATCTTGATCTGTTATATTAAACCAGGCTTAATTTTGTCTGACGTCTCTCCTGCACACATACGGCGCTTTATCGTACGTTTTATCCATCTCTTCTTATCACCCCCAGCTTATTTATAGCAGGAGTGAAATCCTCTGTGCAGTTGTAAAAATCGATAAAACTCTTTCTTTCCGAAAGCTTCATATCTTCAGGATAGCTATAATTCTTGTACCACACGATATTTGTATAAGTCATTTGCATTTATAACGATCTATTTAGAAGATAAGGTATTCATTAATTTGTATCGTGCATGTGATTAATATTAAATTTCATTTAAAGATAACAAAGTAGAAAACAATAATTATATTCTCATTCACAATTCACATAGCTAGTTATGAGAAAATGGAAGTTAAAGGAAATTGTAAGTATTGTACATAGTTAAATGACATATCGAATGGTAACACAGTATGTTGTCACCTCTATCTGATATAGATACTTAGAATATTATAGATATATTAATTTGTCCTACAGAATTTATCTGTAATATTGACACTTAATATTTTAGAAGAAAAATTCGCTCCGGCGCCGGGGATCGAACCCGGGTCCTTGATTCTACGTACCAAGCGCTCTGACCACTGAGCTACGCCGAATTCAATCCACAGCACCGGATCGAACTTTCCTCCTTCAATGTTTCCTTTTGTGGCCTGACTCCAAGTTAGGCATATACATGTTGACGTCTTTTCAATGTCAACTGCCATTATACTAGGAGCGCACTCAGCTGAGTGACTTGTTGGTCGGGAATCCGCAGTTATTATGCACTGCTAGCTCAGTGGTCAGAGCGCTTGGTACGTAGAACCAAGGACCCGGATTCAATCCCCGGCGCCGGAGCGAATTTTTCTCCTAAAATATTAAATGGATACTTAGGTCAACATAAGTCACAGTAAGAAGGATGATAAATAAAAGGTTTAGTTCTATATCAGTGGTAGTTAGCATTCGCTGAAATGGGTAACGGGTAAGAAGTGTATCGAAATATGCACCGTCGTGCAGAAGGGAGAGAGAGAAAGCATATCCGCCAGCAACCACGGATGCACGCCAATGCATCTCTTATCCGCGAGTAAGAGACGCTAACCCGAGGGTGCACCGTGCTGATGACCGCTGTTCTATATTAATTTAATTATCTATATTTTTGAGTATTATAAGGTTCATATACTGTATCACAGAAATATCACCTAGGCTATGATTTGTGATTTTGAGCATCATTGACAATAAAGAAGAAGCAAAATTATATAATTTGTAATTGTTTTTACGGATATTTATACCTAAATAAAATGAAGCTTATAAACTTCTCATAAATATATCTAGAGTACTTATTTTACTACAGAAATACATTTTGACCATAACAGATAAGTGTAATACATAGCTAGCGGGAGATGTATGTAATGGAGGGGGAAAGGAACTGGCCACCCTACCCCATTATCTCCTGGCCCAGTTGCCTCATAAGTGGTGCCTTCTTGGTATCACTTATGGGGTTCAGACCTGTCTTCGGACAGTTGACTAAACAACAACATAACAGATAATTCTGTAGGATCAAAAATTAATCTTTACATAGAGTTTCATACAATTAATAAAATTGGTGTTGTAGCAATTCCTTTAATTTTTGTAGGTCTATGTTTCTTAAACAAAATATAGTAATTTATTCATTGGTTGCGATTTTTTGCTGTATGACATTTTGCGGGAAATAATTTATAATCGGCATAAATAGTTGAAAAAAATGTTCAAGTACTTTTCGTACTAGTGTTAAAGGTAGCTACTTTTCGCACGCTACAATATAGTTAATAGTCAATTTTTAATATGCTTGCCTAGCGTCAAAAATCTACTTTAAGGAATGGCTGTTTAAAATAATAATTTTTGTATTATTGTAAGGACAAAAATGAAGAGGGAGAGAATTTTTTTAAATTAATAAAAAAAGAAAAAGAACTCTGCACTGAAGACTTTTCTTGCACGGAATGATTGAAATAAATTTATATATGTGATTTAATTTCGTTCAAATTCATTTCGTTCTGTTTTGAAATATCTTGATTTAATTGTAATAATGTCGTATATTTTGTTTTATTTATTTCATTTGTTATTTTTATTTTCACTTTCATGATTCAAATAAATTCAATTTGTATCAATTTATTTTCTGGGGATTATTTTAAGAACATAAATATCGCAAATCCCATACTTTGAGTAACTACGAATTTTCACTATTGCCACCCAGGGAAAGAGATTTTGTGCCTTATTTTTAATGGAATCAAAGACTTCTAATTCAAGTGTAGCTATTTCGCAGCTTTATGCACTGAAGTCTGGGGACATAATTATTCCGGAGTCCATAAATTACACCGAAATAGAATCTGTGCGCTATCTTCTCTGGGTTCAGAATGCTCGGGAGGGAAGCAACTTGTTATTACAAGTTTAAATTGCAAACTTCACACGCCAATGCAATCCGGCTCGAGAGCCCTATCTTGCGTTAGTAATATATCCGTTTTCTCCTCTGCACGGAACGAATTTAGCGCGCATTCTTCAGATCCCGGAAGTGCGTCAGAAGACCGAAATTCCCTTTCGTGCCTAGCACCAACAATTCAATTTCACCTCTCCCCCTATCCACTGAAATGTTTTTATCATTTTAGACGGAGAAGATACAAATTCTCGTTGTATAGAAGACAGAAGAATGTTACACAGGTGTTCTTTCCCTTTCATTTGTTCTATAACAGTGTAAGGCACTTAAAATTATCATCTTATAAACCTGTCCGCCGATTTAGCTCTGTGGTAGCGCATCTGCCTACTGACTAGCCGACCCGGGTTCGATTCCCGCAGTGCATATGAAAAGAAGGGAGAAGGCATATGTCACTGTCGATAGTGATTCGTCCGTCGGATGGGGACATTAAGCCTGGCGGCCCCCTTGGTGCTATTCGACAGGAGTAGGCTACGTGCCGGCACCGGGTTTCTCCTTCTCCCTTCCTCACCTTCACCAAAATCCTCATCCATTCCTTACAAACACTTACACATACACTCACCTAGTCCACGACATAATTCTTCACAGATACACATCGTGCATAACTTGGCCCGCCAAAGTGGTATGCAACTTGAAAATGGGTCACAGTCCTGCCATCTTTCGGCAGTATATGGAACCCGAATCACGTTAAGTGAAGTGGGTAGGCATTAGACATACACACATCTTCAAAACCATTACTGATATCGACGAGCTGTTTTCGCAAGAGTTAAGAGTAGATGACAGCTTACAAATCTGGACAACAGAGAATTAATATTAAGGGGACATGCTACTGCGTTTTGGTCAGTTTTGGTTATTTTCTTCATTTTTAAAATATGGTGTCAAAAATCTACGGTTTCTTGAGACATTCTAATATCTTCATTCTAAGTTAGAAATTGAGTTTATCCCATGTAATTGGTTACTAAATTCAGTATGCATATTATGAACTTTAAAGTGATTTTACGCAAATCAGAGTTTATACATTTTTAACTAACTAGAAACAAGAGAACTCCGGATTGGTTATATTAGGGATGTCAAGCGTGGACATGTTGTATTCCCTGACAAGCGGTCTAGAGTCCTTCTGCTTACAGAATCGCATGCAGGCGTAAGCTTAAAAGAGAGTCTACTTCACCGTTACACCTCCTTTAAAGGCTAGAAATTCATCAGATATCAGTATAATCTCAATCACTTCCTCTTTCGCCAATGCCATCTATCAGAAACATTACCGTAATTTCAAATGTCTGTGCTAATAATTTTTGAAGCACAGCACACTTTGTCAAATAAAATGGGATAAGGCAATGAATTCCTCAGTACGTTTTGGTCTTGTTTGATAATGTGTCACATGAACTCCTTCTCATTTAAAAAAATGTGACCTTGATCCAAGATTACGGCCATGTGCCGGAAATATCATCAAAGGTCAACGGCGTAGTTTAGCCGGCTGGGGCGCTCGTCTACCGATCCGGAGGTGCGCTCGGGTGTGGGTTCGATTCCCGCTTGAGCTAATTATTTGGTTTTCCCCAACTATAAGGTAAATGTCATGTAACCTATGACGAATCCTTGGCCTCACCTAGCCAAATACCATCTCGATATCACCAATTTCATCGACGATAAATGACCTAGTAATTGATACAGTGTCGTTAAATAATCAACTAAAAAAGCAGCAAAAGTTGGAATCTTCACCCATTCTTCCATGGAATACTCATATTTTAAATTTTCTCCTCAGTCTCTCAAATATAGGTATGTCATGTGACTTTTGACTGATTCTATAGAGTAA
Organism: Periplaneta americana; assembly: GCF_040183065.1. Lineage (NCBI taxonomy): Eukaryota > Metazoa > Arthropoda > Insecta > Blattodea > Blattidae > Periplaneta > Periplaneta americana. Next base: position 93,889,174 of record NC_091133.1, read on the forward strand.
TACTGAATTTTAGTGAATTGTAGTTAATTAATGAAAATTAAGCTCACTCGCTTGTAGCGGTATTACATTTTCTCCTTTGCAAAGTTAATTATTTTTTCTTGACCATCCTGAGTTCTGAAGTACTGCATAAATCTGGTAATTTGACAGATTTAGTCTCTTGTTACGAAACATTTTGTGCGAATGTTACCGGCTTGCCAAATGTCAGAGCTGCACAGGAGAGAACTCAATCTATGTAATTAGATAATTCGGTGGTGATGTCGCATTAACGCGAAATACATTTAGAAGTGAGAGTGAATTTTGCCATTAGTGACTCGTTAAATAAACGTCACACTAATGGCTACTAATTTGTAGTGTCCCATAATTGAGACAAATTTTGAAAACTGCTTTCTCCTTATCCCATAAGAGCTGTGGATCGACTCAGCTTTCTGTGAATCCAATTCTAACAGTTTTTTTAATACAAACAAAGCCCCTAAGACATCCTTTCAGAGCTAGAGTTAATAATCAAGTTTTAACTCTATATTTATTACTTAGTACATAAGTTGGATTACGAGTCCGATGCAAGTAAATTCAGGTAGTGAGGCTGTAATCTTAACTACATCCACATACGAGGCGCGTCCATAAATAACTTTCCCACTCGTCCCACAGCTAGCAAACTATATGTTGCGCGAAGCGACTGCGTGTACGTGACAGAGTAATGTCCTGGCATGGCACATGCGCTAGCGGAACTTTCCGAGTGCTCTCAGTAGCTTCGTTGCATTGGTTGAAGATGGACGTTCCTATTCCAGCTCCAGCCGAGTGTGAAGTGCGGTCAGTGATAAAGTGTTTGAATGCACAGGGCATAGCGCCGATTGAAATTGATCGTCAGCTGTGCCAGGTCTATTATTCTATGACGTACACGCAGTCACTTTGCGCAACATATGGTTTGCTAGCTGTGGGACGAATGGGAAAGTTACTTTATGGACGCGCCTCGTATGTACAGCAACGCTGGTCTTCATCCAAGCTGCATAGGTCCAATTCCCTAGCCTGATTGTGATTGAATTTTTGGTGGACAAAGCAGAGGTTGGAGAGTAGCCTACTGGCTTTCCTCTCTTCCATTCCACCAATATTCTCTTCTCTCCCTCATTTAATATATATCTACAAAAGTTAAAATAGCCTGGGTTGAAGTGTACGGGTCGCACGGGTCTACGATGCTGAAACAGAATTTAAATGTATCCATGAGTGAATTTTGAAGAAAATCTCTCAAAAATCACAATTTTGTTTTCTGACACCATAAAATACTACTGGTACCTCACTCTATTAAAAAGTAGCACCATCGGTACGGTATCGCCATTTTTGAAGTCCATACGCTAATTTTAAAAGTCCCGTGGTGCTTGAAATTCCAGCTGCAACACGCTCAGTTTTGCATTGTACTGAGCAATTCGGATTTATTTGCATTTTCATTGACTTCTGTTTCAATTTACCACTCTACTTAGTTTGTTAGATGTTTTCATAGCTTCACTGGTTAACCAGGAAGATTTTAATATGAGTAATGTATCCAAATCTTTCATTGCTGTTTTCGTACACTTTAAATTTTCAGCACAAATTTTTGTGGGTTCTTTATTTACATTAGTATGCACCTATGGTACAAATTTGAAAAATCTAGCTTCTATAGTTTATAATTTCGTAATTTCACTTATGGGTAACATTAAGGGCTTGGGGCTCGGGATTCCAGGCCAAAACCTTATTTGATAGGGGAGAGTTGGGAAGTATCGGACATCGGGTAATATCGGAACAGATGGTAGTAGCAGTGTTCAGATGTCGCATACAGAAACGTAACCATGTCACTTAGGTACTACCATCTGGTGGTAGATGAAACAAACATCACTGTCCGATATTATCCGATGTCCGATACTACTCAGTGAAACTACTGAGTGGAAGAGAAGGCCTCATGGTCTTAACTCTGCCAGGAAAAATAAACCTACTACTACTACTACTACTACTACTACTACTACTACTACTACTACTACTACTACTACTCAACTCTCCCCTACTCCTCTAGAATTGGGACCTGGCTCTGTTAGGGCTAAGCTAGGCGACGATAGAAAACAAGAGAAGCAAAATAAATGAAAGAGGTGTATAAACAACTGAATGCTCTTTCATATTTAAGTATAAAAAATATAGGGGTGCCATTTGAAATTTGAAAGTGGTGGTGACTGGGGGGTAGGGGGTGAAATCTAAAATGCAATTGAGCCTGGCTTCAGACTTCCCACTCAATATCTAAATTGAAATGTATTTTGTTTAAATTGAATTCAATTTAAATAATTAGTTATTTGGACTGAGAAGTTTTAAAATGAAAGCCTTATATATACATACGCTTTTTGGTAGACAGAAAGTGATTCGCTATCTCGCGTAACGTAAAATGATAGTGGTACCACTGGGTTTTGTTATTAAAGTCATTATTATCTGAGAAAATTATCCGTCGGGTGTACAAGAAACGAAGGTATTTAGGATGAATTTACAGCGAATTGGCCATCTTTTCTTTTGCGATATTCTTCCAGCGATGCTTGCCTTGACTGTTTAACAGACATATTGATTTTAAATCTACAATCTAACTGAAAACAAAAGTTTGAAAATAAGCGTTACATTGTTTTCACTAATCCCTAAATACGTAACAAACAAAAATCAACATTGGACGTTATACCCTATAAACTGTGACAGAAATACGTCGTTTTATACGATAAGTCTTACTAAGCGATTTTTTAAATTTAATACAGTGTTTATATTGCATCAGTTACGTGTATTCATAGATTTTAAAAAGGCATATGACTCGGTTAAGAGAGAAGTTTTATATGATATTCTTATTGATTTGGTATTCTCAAGAAACTAGTTCGATTAATTAAAATGTGTCTCAGTGAAACGTACAGCAGAGTCCGTATAGGTCAATTTTTGTCAGATGCGTTTCCAATTCACTGTGGGCTAATGCAAGGAGATGCACTATCACCTTTACTTTTTAACTTTGCTCTAGCTAGAGTATGCCATGAGGAATGTCCAGGATAACCGAGAGGGTTTGGAATTGAACGGGTTACATCAGCTGCTTGTCTATGCGGATGACATGAATATATTAGGAGAAACGATTAGGAAAAACACGGGAATTTTACTTGAAGCAAGTAAAGAGATAGGTTTAGAAGTAAATCCCGAAAAGACAAAGTGTATGATTATATCTCGTAACGAGAATATTGTACGAAATGGAAATATAAAAATTGGAAATTTATCTTTCGAAGAAGTGGAAAAATTCAAATACCTAGGAGCAAAAGTAACAAATATAAATGATACTCGGGAGGAAATTAAACACAGAATAAATATGGGAAATGCCTGTTATTATTCGGTTGAGAATCTTTTATCATCCAGTCTGCTGTCAAAAAATCCGAAAGTTAGAATTTATAAAACAGTTACATTACCAGTTGTTCTTTATGGTTGTGAAACTTGGACTCTCACTTTGAGAGAGGAATATAGGTTAAGAGTGTTTGCAAATAAGGTGCTTAGGAAAATATTTGGGGCTAAGAGGGATGAAGTTACAGGAGAATGGAGAAAGTTACACAACACAGAACTGCACGCATTGTATTCTTCACCTTACATAATTAGGAACATAAAATCCAGACGTTTGAGATGGGCAGGGCATGTAGCACGTATGGGCGTATCCAGAAATGCATATAGAGTGTTAGTTGGGGGGCCGGAGGGAAAAAGACCTTTGGGGAGCCCGAGACGTAGATGGGAAGATAATATTAAAATGGATTTGAGGGAGGTGGGATATGATGGTAGAAACTGGATTAATCTTGCTCAGGATAGGGACCAATGGCGGGCTTATGTGAGAGCGGCAATGAAACTCCGGGTTCCTTAAAAGCCAGTAAGTAAGTAAGTAAGTAAGTAAGTAAGTAAGTAAGTAAGTAAGTAAGTAATACAGGGTGCTATTCATAGATATTTCGCAGCACGCGCTACGATCGTACTAAGCTAGCCCCGGCTATCCACTGGTTACTAGTACAGAATTCAAATCATATCCTATCGCTAACACTGGTTTATGAATATGAAAAGCGCTGATCATCCACCGGAAGCCCGCGCTAAAAATGTCTATGAATACGGCCCACGGTGTTTATATAGGATTTAGGGCTGGTTCACAATAAATCGAGAACGGAAACGATAACGACAACGAGAACGGAAATAATGTTAAAATAAATGTATTTAAGTGTGAGCATTCACAATAGTTAATTGTGAATGTTCACATTTAAATACATTTATTTTAACAATATTTCCGTTCTCGTTCTCGTTGTCGTTTCCGTTCCCGGTTTATTGTGAACCAGCCTTTAGACGGGACCGTTATATTTCGCCGTTATAGCCAATACGTCGTTAAAAGCGATGTCGCTATAAACGGTTTCGACTGGTAGGTCTGTTACCTGTTATTACCGATGGTTGCTGCTTTGCAGACGAGTCTATTTGAAAAGAGAACTAGAAGTACAACTCAAAAATCGTCCAGCTTAACAAAATTAACAAACTGAGATTCCTCTTTTCCTTCGACCGGAGAATTTTCTAATGCAGTTATTACAGAGCAGGATAAATGGGTATACAGTAAGTTGGAGGAGAGAAATCTATTCTCCTTTAAGAATCGATTACTAAGCGTTCTCTTCCCGCTTTTCCATTGTTTGCATCTTACGGTTCGTTTCCCCTCTCCCGTGGCAACGTCCGACTTACTACGTTTCCCCTTCGCAAAGCTGGATTTATTCCCGATCCCCAGAATCTGGGAGGTAGGAGTCAGCAATCACGACCCGTATTTCACTTCGCGTTATCTGGAAGGAACCAGTGCTTCCACTCCACCGGCCTGGCACCATGTGCTCTATTCTATTTGTGGTAGCTATATGCTACCAATAGGTGTAATTACAAATCTGAATAATAATTCTTTTCTTTTGCGTATAACATCGATGGCTTAAAGCACGATATTATATGTCCATTTCAAGTTAGAATTGAGATTGAATATAATTACTGGAAGCTTGAGTCTAAATCTTCATTTTGTATAAGTGTTTCATTACCTTGCAGTGATGTCAAAGCAAGCGCATTTTTCTGACCTTGACGTCGTGTGCGGGCAGCAAACGCTAAGTATGGAAAGAGGAAGGGTTGTGTATATGAATAAGCAACCTGTTGGATTAAGAAAACAGTGGTGCACAAACCTCAAACGGAACGTGAAATTTTATGTCGTTATTTTTATATTTCTTCTATCTGTTTAATATTATCTATATTGTCTGTAAAACAAAAGTACTAACACTGATTTCTTAATATTGCACTTATGTTTTAAATCTTAATAACATAATAGAGAGTTAAGAAGGAATATTCACTTAAATTACATAGTAGTATAATATTATACTGTATTAAGTGGATGAAACACATCATTAATAAAGAAAGTGATATTCCAAAGAAAGAGATTGAGTATGACATAAGTTGGAATTTATATTGATGGTAGGCCTATCTTTAGCCTTACAAAAGTAATCAATAAACTAATCAAAACTATATATCATTACAAAACAAAGTTACCTAGGTACTGTATCTGTTTTAAGTGTAACTAATATTACATAACAAAGCTCTTATCGCATTATGCTTTTAAGGTGATATTTGTGAGCAACTTCGTATCATCAGAATATTAAATTATTTTCTCGAAATCTGCTGAAGCTATAGAGCTGACATTTTTACAACACATGGGCACGCATCTTTTGCTTATGATGTAACAGTAGTTGCTTTGTTAATTAATTTCTTTACAAACAATTTTCATGCGAATATTTTCAAAATTTTCAATACACTATCTTTATTGATTGATTTAATTTCTTCCTGTAACCACTACAGGTTGCCATCGACAAAGAGTACCATGATACAATAGAGTAAATGCCTTGAGGCTTAGTGATAAATAGTTGTTAGAGTGAAAAATAAACAATTTGAATTATATTGAAACACATGATATTAAACGAAGTAACGTCAAGAGATGCGAAGTAGTCATGGTCCATATGTATGATGCCTGAAAATAGCTATTGAGCCTTTGAGTGATGCAATTGTTAGATCTCTTAAAATACTTTTATGCAGGCCAAAAGATTTACAGAAGTCCACTAGGAACCGGAGTATGGTCCCACGGGCTCCTATCATTAGTCCCGTAATGACGATGGATTCCAGATGGTATTTGTCCTTATAAAAACTGATGGAAGGTTCATATATATTCCTTTTTTCCCCGTGTACTTCTTCTGGCTGGTGTTCGTATTTGTATATATACGTATATACGGTATATTAGATTTACGAAAACATTCTATAATGCTACTAAATAAATAGACCTATATCTGAAAATTTCACTTTTTTATACGAAAAGTTGAGAAAATATTTCTTTTGAATAAAAAAATCAAACTTGTGAAAAATGAGCATTAAAATTAAAACTTACATTCTTATAATGCACTTATACTTCTCAGGCAAATCTATTGATTTTGAAGGGCCGCGGTATTTTGACCGTGCAAAGGTAGCATAATCATTAGTCTTTTAATTGTGGACTGGAATGAATGGTTGGACGAGGAATATACTGTTTCTTATTATTTTTATTGAATTTAATTTTTAAGTTAAAAAGCTTAAATTAAAAAAAAATTAACATGGATACAGTTTTAATAAGTTCTCTTCCCTTTAACTATTGAATCAATGCTGGCCATCCCTGAATATAGCTCGACCAAGCGGCATAAACCGCCTCTTTCATCTGTATCTTTCCTTTCCCCTATAAAGCGCTCAGGCTCTCCTGGGCTCTAAAGCGCGCGCTTGCTCCTATGGGCATCAATTGACATGCCTGCCTTAATGAGTGTTATGCTTGTAAATAAAGAAAAACTGAAAAAAAAAAAACTTACGTCCATAATGGAGATGAATATAAGGGAGATACAATAATAAATTATTATTGTTAGTATTATTATTATTATTATTATTATTATTATTAGTATTATTATTATTATTAAACACCTGCACAATACAGAAGCGTGGTGAGTCAGTGAAGTTATGGTTTACAATGGCAGTGAATAGTTTCGATCAGTGATAATAATTTATAGTATGTTCCATAGTGTCACTGAAATGTGGTCTAAAGTGTCAGTGAGATGTGTCATAGTGCCAGTGCAGCGAGCGAGATGTGTCATAGTGCCAGTGGAGTGAGTGAGAAGAGAGGGAAATGAAAGGTTATCAGGTTATCAGTATCTATGTGAAACTTATGTAGGGCCTATATATATATATATATATATATATATATATATATATATATATATATATATATAATATGGGTTTTAGGGTAGAAAATTAGGTTATTAGGTTCACTTATTAATCAAGTTATTTTATGTATTATTATTAATGTAATTATTGTGTATTATTTGTATTGTGTATTGTAATTGTATTGTGTATTCTTTTTATTGTGTGTAATTAAGTTACCACTGCCATCGGATGTTTGCTCACTTACAGTGTAAATAAATACATACATACAATACGAAGAAAATTTTACCATAATAACTTCTTCTCTTCTTTAGTAAACTGTTAGAAGACAAGTTGGAGACTCTCATTCGGGAAGTCCCCGGTTCAAACCCCGTGGTCGACCAATCTGATTGGGATTTGGGATTTTTTCATGGTATCCATCAGTCACAAAGGCTGGTCTGGAAATTTATATCATCATTCAGCACCACTTCAATCACCAATATCATAAACATTAATCACTAGTCTATAATCACTTACATAAACACAAGCCATCTACATAATAGAAACAGGAACTCAACAATAGTGAAAACGGCCTGCTAGAATACCCACACATCCGAAACACGCGATATGACCATAGATGTTAAAGCGTGTATAAATAAACTTAACAAAAAAATGTTACATTCATTTGTTTCCCATTTAAGTTTTATCACTGTTGGATGGTTGCGAAACTAGTTTGTTTCCAGTGCATCGTAATTTCAGTTATCCAAGGCCTGTTTTAATTAATGACGTCACCGTATTAACAGACATTGTGATCAGATTTATGGAATGTCATGCGCATAAACGTTTCATCTTAAAAATCTCACCTGTTACACGAAAATTTGTAGCAAATAATGAACACATTTTAACGATGGAATCTTGATGTAATCAATAAAAACAGAGCAGACGCACAACCTTGGGTCCCAGTTTCGCTATCGACCATGAAATCGTATTCCCAAGGGAACAAAGCCCATTATCTGATCTGACAAATCCCTGACGCATTCATGTAGAACGCCATGAACCGCCTTTTGTGCTTCCTCTTACGTTAAGTAGATTGTCTCGCGCTTACATGCAAAATCGCAGTCCGCATCCTGCGCAGTCAAAGCCGCGTACAGCGGGCGGATGTATGGACGAGCATTGCTGGGAACTGCCTCTCTCTAATTTGCTTTCAACTTCACCGACAATACTGGAGCACTGGTCCAGTGATGCTGTCTTTTGGCCCAGCACTTCGGTCACAAATTTCGCGAATTTAGGTGAATATTCAGCGAGTTAAGAATTGGCAACATAGACGGCATTGCTAGTGGATGCAAACTTAGCTTTACACTAAAACAGTTTTGACATGTATAAGTCTCTTAGTTTAGTCCAGAAATACGATGAAAGAGTAATGGAACGGAGAAAAATTCTCTCCGGCGCCGGGATTTGAACCCGGGTTTTCAGCTCTACGTGCTGATGCCTTATCCACTAAGCCACACCGGATACAACTCCGACGCCGGTTAGAATCGTCTCAGATTAAGCTCCAACTCTTGGGTTCCACATGTGTGGATTTCGGTCCTGCGTTCATAGACATCTATGACGTAGTGCAGAGGGCGGCCACTAGAGGGAACCCAAGAGTTGGAGCTTAATCTGAGACGATTCTAACCGGCGTCGGAGTTGTATCCGGTGTGGCTTAGTGGATAAGGCATCAGCACGTAGAGCTGAAAACCCGGGTTCAAATCCCGGCGCCGGAGAGAATTTTTCTCCGTTCCATTACTCTTTCATCGTATGATGACGCAGAATATCTGCATGGAAATATCATATGTACTTCGGTACATTAAAATAATATATATGATATGCGCAAATCACTTCGTGATTTAAGACGGCGCTTATTCCGTCGGATCCCGGCCAACTAGTCACTCATATCGAGTGCACCTCAGCACATGTGTGGATTTCGGTCCTGCGTTCATAGACATCTATGACGTAGTGCAGAGGGCGGCCACTAGAGGGAACCCAAGAGTTGGAGCTTAATCTGAGACGATTCTAACCGGCGTCGGAGTTGTATCCGGTGTGGCTTAGTGGATAAGGCATCAGCACGTAGAGCTGAAAACCCGGGTTCAAATCCCGGCGCCGGAGAGAATTTTTCTCCGTTCCATTACTCTTTCATCGTATGATGACGCAGAATATCTGCATGGAAATATCATATGTACTTCGGTACATTAAAATAATATATTAGTCCAGAAAGTTGACCGACACATTTTCCAGAGTGTTTCGTCACTCCTGTAATTTTTAAGCTTCATGACATACAGTGCAATTCCAATTCTGTGTAAAATCCTTCACAGAAAGAGCCCACCTGCTTTGGTTTACTAAGGCCCAATATTGTATAAAGCTCTCTGACTAAAGATCAACTTTGATCGAAGATCGGAAAGTGAACCGAGTTCAGACACTTCTTCTGTTGTATAAAACTTTTCTGCGATCAAATTACCTTGGTTCAAATGCAATCTAAGTTCACGTGAAAAGGATTTGACAACATCGCATAAACAGGCGAAGTATGTGATGCACGGGCCATGTTGTACAAGTTTGTTCAGTGTCGCCAATTTAGCGACTTTAACTCTTTTTCAACGACAATTTCTTTTAACTTTTATATTGCTTAAATAGAGATTTAGCGACCTTTTTAACACCCCATAGTGCCAAAATTTAATCTTTCTTTGTTGATAATGAGAAATATAGCGACTTTCCAACTACTTTTTGGTGACTTTCCGTACACTCTGTTGGAGACACTGGTTTTTTTGTGCGTTGTAAATAATGGCGGACAATAAGAAGATTGACCGTTTTCCAAATTGTTCATTCATTCATTCATTCATTCATTCATTCATTCATTCATTCATTCATTCATTCATTCATTCATTCATTCATTCATTCATTCATTCATTCATTCATTCATTCATTCATTCATTCATTCATTCATTCATTTTATTCCATAGATCTTACATGAGCAATGAAGCTTTAAGATGTGGAACAAGTCAAAATTTTACAATATTACAATTACAATTTTCACAAATTTTTATAGTTTTACAATTTAGTATTTTTCTACAATTTTTACAATTTTGTGCAATTTTTTACAATATTTTGGCGAGATGTAGTGAGATGAGATGAGGTCCGAGCATTCGCCAAAATATTACCCGGCATTTGCCTTTTGGTTTGGGGAAAACCTCGGAAAAACCCAACCAGGTAATCAAACCAAGGGGGGTAATCTAATCAAAGGGGTTGATGCCAAGGACTCGCCATAGACCATCCGGCTTCAGTCCCACGGCTGTTATCATGTTATGGTGCTTGATACTTCTAGACATAATAAAGCTTTATAAAACGACAATTTTCGTTTAGTAATACAGTTAATTGGAAATTTATGAATGTACCTATCATATCCATTAATAATTAATGGTTGTTATCAACATAATATAATTATAGGTTATGTTATTTGATACTGCTGAACACGCTAAAACCTTGTAAAATATAAGAGTATTTGTGTATTAAGGCAAGAAATTGAAAACATATATTTTATTTTAGTTGGTTATTTAACGACGCTGTATCAACTACTAGGTTATTTAGCGTCGATGAAATTGGTGATAGCGAGATGATATTTGGCGAGATGAGGCCGAGGATTTGCCATAGATTACCTTGGATTCACATTACGGTTGGGGAAAACCTCGAAAAAACTCAACCAGGTAATCAGCCCAAACGGGGATCGAACCCGCGCCCGAACGCAACTTCAGACCGGCAGGCAAGCGCCTTAACCGACTGAGCCACACCGGTGGCCTGAAAACATATATATATATATATTAATATTAATAATAATGGTTATTCTTTTTGCACAGTCTGCAACTCGTATATTTCAAACAGAAAAGAAATAACTGAACTTGGATCATATAACTAAATCGGAGAAATTTCTTCAGTGAAAGTTGACTTTAGTTTGAGACAAATTAATCTCAGATTAGACTTTATACAACACAAAATTCCAAGTTCAGCTAGAACAAGGATCAATTTAACCTCTGATCTGAGATTAAATGGTTTAAACAATCGGCCCTAAGATAGTAGCTATGTAGGAGCAGTAGGAAAAGATCCGTAAACACGATAGTAGGCCTACCACAGTCTAGTATATACAGTCACGAAGCTCAATACGTAGTAAATATGCATCCATAGATAGTTGCTAACCACTAGAATCGCTAATATCGCCTCATTACAGACAATGCGAAATAGTACTGGCACAGTCTATTGTTCCCAGCATCCTCACAACTCAGGCTTCGTGAC